>NC_133328.1:569647180-569937180 GCF_042186555.1 Aquarana catesbeiana
CAATATGTGACATTAGTATGTCATAACTGTGTTGATTTTGCCGTCATCAGATGGGGTGATGTCACCCCTATAAAAGCCACATTTTGAAGATGCACACAAATTGGGAGTGAAAATGTGGATTTCCCTCTGATCCCATGCCTAATGTCAACATGTGCTAGCTCCCATCATGGGGGATCAATGGATGTGTTTCAGGGGTGCAACCCCTTCCTCTCATCTACTTGAGTTGTGAGGAAGGGGTTTCACCCACAGAACGCATACATTGATATCCCGTGAAGGCAGATAGCACATGTTGGCACACTGTGTGCAATCTTCAAAATTTGGCTTTCAAATTACTTTAAAACTTTTTGAAAATAAAAAAATATAATGACAAAATGTAAAAATTTTTTGGTGTGTTTTATATTCTGCCTAAAATATCAATGATGTTGTTTAGTCTTTTTTTTAATATCATTGATGTTTTCCTTTATCTTCTGTAATTCCCGATTGCACACCATGATCTCCCCGATGAGGATGTGTGCACTTGCACTGGTGAAATGAGTTTTCTTCTTCCACAACGTCCACCACATGACCTAAAAATAAAAAAACACACCGTGTTATTATAAATATGCAGGCATACATCTATTACCTGAAGCTGTGGTCTCAGACACTGACCTGTTGTGGTCACTATTTAGCCCACTTCCTGAACCTCTCCCTCCACATCTTCTTCAGGGTTGTGTGGGGATTTCCCCTTACTTAGGAGGTGTGCTGTTCTTGGTGTCCTCAGATGTCCCGAGTCTTTTCTCCCCTATGTGAAGAAAAAATAAGGTATACTTAGCACACAGATATTTGAGGCAAGAAATAGGAATATAAAACATTGCTTGGAAGTGTCGTACAATTGTCTGTTTTGGCAGAGTTCCAAGCTGAAAAACATGTTTTTTCCCTTTCTAAAGCTGGAATACTTACCTTTTTTTGTTATTAAAGTTTCACAGATTTTCTTGTTAAAAAAAAAAAAAAGTTTCACAGATGGAGAGACCCCTAGTATCCACTGGAGCACCTGCGTGGAACACCCTAAAAACGGGTGTTCTGGTGTCCCACACTAGTGCTCCTGCGTCCAGATGTGTAAACAGCTGCTGAGTGTCCTCTCCTTACACTGAATAAAGTTTGCAGTTCATTCTAGTTACAAACCCATCTAGACAACAATGTACTAAACTTCTTTTCATACAAATACGCCTGAACAAATGTAGTTAACCTGCATCTGCAAAAAAACATTGTATGAAATGTCGAATTATATTTAGTGTGAATGAACGATGTTTACTGTCAACGAACGATCTTTACTGTGAACAACGATTACTTTTCCCATTGCCATTTTAAAATGTACAACAGTAAAGAAAAAGCACATGGAGCAGCATGCAAGTAATAATAATTGGAACACAGGACAAAATAGTGTATATACTCGAGTATAGGCTGACCTGAATATAAGCCGAGGCACCTAATTTTACCACGAAAAACTGGGGAAAACGTATCGACTTGAGTACAAGACTAGGGTAGGAAATGCAGCAGCTACTGGGTAAACATTTGCCCATCTGCAGCCTCAGTGTGTGCCCATCTGCAGCCTCACTGTGCCCATCTGCTGCCTCGCTTGGCCAATTTGCAGCCTCACTGTGCCAATTTGCAGCCTCACTGTTGCCCACCTGTATCATCAGTGCCCATCTGCAGCCTCACTGTGCCCATCTGCAACATTGTGCCCATCTGCAGCCTCACTCTGCCCATCTGCAGCCTCACTCTGCCCATTTGCAGCCTCACTGTGCCCATTTGCAACCTCGTTGTGCTCATCTGCAGCCTCACTGTGCCCATCTGCAGCTGTACCTTTGATTACTAAAACAGCGTGTGTCTCCCACTATGTCATGCAGTCTGTTCAGCAGCTGTCCATTGTAACAAAGCCCTGCCTCATCCTCGTCTGTGATAGATGGAACACTGATACAGTTTCCCAGCATTGTATCAGTGTTCAGTGTTCCGTCTATCACGGACGAGGAGGAGGCGGGGCTTTGTTACAATGGACGGCTGCCGAACAGACTGCATGTCACAGCAGGAGACAGCCGCTGTTTTAGTAATCAAAGGTACAGCTGCAGATGAGCACCCTCACTCGAGGACCCTCACTCGAGTATAAGCCAGAGGGGGGTTGATCAGCCTAAAAAATGTGCTGAAAAACTCGGCTTATACTCGAGTATATATGGTACTTTTTTTGCAACACTCTCTTGATCCTTCTGTACTGATCCTGCTCCCTCAATTTGAGGTCTGACCAGCGTTTCCTCAATTGCTCCTTGGATCGCCAAATTTCCCAATAATTCTTCTGCAGACTTCTCATAACTTCAGTCATGATCTTGGCCTTTCTCCCATTTGGGGTTGCTGTATGGTCCTATTTCCCGTCATAGCCAGCCCTCTTCAAGATGTCCACCATCTCTACAAAGGACATATTTGACTCTCATCTTGAATCTCTTCCTGGATCGGGACGTTTTGTGGCTTTCCTCATCCTCCTTGTTGCTGATAATATCATGCACCTGTTGTCCCCTCCGCAATGTGCTCTCCCACTGCGCCGAAAGAGAAGGGGTGGGGAATACACTATAAAGAAGGTCAGGGGCGGAGTTTCACGCATGCGCAGTGTAGATAAAGCGTAACATGCGTGGCAACGTACGTACGATCTGTGAGCAGAGGATGGAAGTATCGTAAGCGCTGATCGTGCAAACGAATGGGTACCATTTAACTTGGGGGCATCAGTGGTCAGTGGCCTATACTGCTTATAGATTGAGGCCTATATTGGGACAAGATTAGGAGAGTTTAGCCTGGATATTAGGGTTTGTCTTGTGTTGTTGTCTTGCAGAGAAAATGGATACATTTAATGACCATTACTTCCTCCCCAACTTCATTGATAAGTACAGAGAGGTTGCCCTGTCCGTGGCAAGTGAAACACCCATTTTTATAATAACAAATAAAGAGGAAGGCAGCTCTGGATCAACTGTTGGAATTGGTGAAGTGAGCCGGTGATTCCCACGGCAGACATCACCTATTTGAAGTACAAAATTGGTGGCCTGTGGAGCACATATAATAGGGAGTGCAAAAAGGTCCAGGATTCCATGAGATCAGGAGCAGCAGCAGATGACATTTATGTCCCCAAAGCTCTGGTATTCTGACAGACTGCAGTTTTTTGTTAGACCAGAGTGAACCCAGGCTATCACTATCAACACTTCCTTCCACTCTTCCTTCCACCTCAGATGAGGCTTCAGAGTGTACAACCTGGACTTTCCACCCAGGAAGATGTGGAGGAGCCCAGCTTGAGCCAGGTATAGCATTGTTCAACATATTTTCTTGTCAAAAATTTAGGTGGTCCTTTTATGAAACTGAGATCAGCGGCGATCCCGAGTCTCACCGCTGATCTCAGCGCTTTACCAGTTTATGAAACTGAGATAATCAGCGGAGAACATGTTCTCCGCTGATTATCTCAGCACAGTGAGAATTCACAGAAACGGCCAGTTTATGAAGGTGCGATCTCCACACCTCACTGGCGATCTGTGACAGAATTCTCACTTTCTGATTCACCATTTCAGAAGTGGAGAATCAGAGTGAGAAGCCTGAAACTGGCTGATATTCTGGAGAAAGAAAGAAGTCTTTTGACTTCTTTCTTTCACCAAACAGTCAGAGCACACCTTCCCCACCATTACACACCCCAAAACCAGCAGGATAGGAATTTATAGTGTATATATATATATATATATATATATATTTATATGTGTATATATATATATATATATATATATATATATATATATATATATATATATATACATATATGTATATATGTATATATATATACGTATATATATATATATATATATATATAGCTATATATATACATACATATATATATATATATATATATATATATATATATACATATATATATATATATATATATATATATATATATATATATAAATATACATATATATATATATATATATATATATATATATATATATATATATATATATATATATATATATATATATATATCTATATATAGATACATATATATATATATATATATATATATATATATATATATATATATATATATATGTATCTATATATAGATACATATATATATATTTTTTTTTAGATGTTCACGTCTCTAGCTGGGTTCACACTTGTGCGATGCGTGAACCAGCGTGATTCCTGTGCGGGTTTTCACATCGCACCTACATTGACATCTGCGCACCACTGCGGGTGTCAATGTAAAGTTAATGACACCCCCAGATCATTTCACAGATCGCAGTGCGAACTATGTAATGGTGCAGGAATCGGATCGGACCAAATAAAGGGTCCTGTACCATTTTGGTGCAAATGCAATATGATTTAGGGCCAGTTCCCACTGCTGCGGTGTCCGAGATCGGATGTGATTCGCACCGCAGTGCAAAATCACATCCGATCTCTGTGCGATGCGATTTCAGCCATACAGATAGTATTGCTAAATTTGCATTGCCCTCGGACCAAACTCTTACAGGACCCTTTTTTTGGTCCACAGCAGAATCGGATTGCATGGGTGTTCACACCCATGCAATTCGATTACTGTCCGAGTTTGCAGATCGCACTGCGATATGCGAACTGATTTGGGGGTGTTGTTAACTTTTAGGCCCAGTTCACACTTGTGCGATGCCGGACATCGCACAGGCATCGCATGTTATTTGCAGCACACTGCCATTCACATTACATGCGATGTCTGTGCGGTGCGTTATCAGCTGTACAGATAGTATGGCTGATATCGCACCGCATTCGGTGCAAACACGCACAGGACCCTTTTTTCTGTTCGGACCAGAATCGGATCGCATGTGTGTTCACACATATGCGATCCGATTCATGTCCGAACTGTCAGTTCGCAGTGCGATATGCAAGCTGATCTGGGGGTGTCCTTAACAATGTATTGACACTCCCCAGCGATTCGCATATGGCAGTGTGAACTGACATGCGAGTCGGTGTGATGCGGGAACCCGCAGTGGATTCGCAGTGTTCTCGCATCGCACCAGTTTATCAATTTTTATGTTTATCTATAATGAAATATATTTTATTTTAATTTATTAATAAATATTTATACTTGTATACTTTATTAAAATTATTTTTTTAATGATTATAAATGTATTTTGCATTTATATGAATGGTGTATAGCTGCATTACATATGTGCATTACATTCATTTACTATACACCATTCACATTTAAATAGGAACATGTATGATCTTTAAATATTGATAAAAACAATGTTTTTTTTATAATTAGGTTAATGTATATTGTGTAGGGGGAATTTAACTTTATTATTTTATTAATATGTTGGGGAATAATGTGTGCTGATTTGTGTTAAACTTTTGTATTTTATGGTTCCTCATACTGTAATCCCGCTATATCACACGAGATTATAGTGAGAGGAGCCATTCTCAGGAGTTCCCGGCGTTTGTAGATCGCTCCTCAACTCAACATGAGAAGCGATCTACACACTTTCATAAACAGGCACTCAGAGGAGAGCCATCTCCTCTGAGAATGCCTGAGAACTGAAAAGCGGTATTTTACCGCACTTTCATAAAAGGACACCTTAATTATGTTAACTAGATGCTATTTTTGATCACTAATTTCTGATTTAACAAAGTGGTTTACATATCAATAGACAATAGTAGCCAAAAATGATTGGGACAAGAATGAAAAATGCTGGGGTCAGAATGATAGCCCTTTCTATTTATTAACATTCAATTTGCAACACCCATGAGCTCAAAGTTGTGTGTGATTGATGACCAAAAAAATAAAACTATGTCCCATTTTCATGCACAGGAAAGTCTCAGCCAGGAGGAGGCCGTGGAAAGTGGCAGCCAGGAGGTGGCAGGGGAAAGTGGCAGCCAGGAGGTGGCCAGGGAAAGTGGCAGCCAGGAGGAGGCAGGGGAAAGTGGCAGCCAGGAGGTGGCCAGGGAAAGTGGCAGCCAGGAGGAGGCGGGGGAAAGTGGCAGCCAGGAGGTGGCCGGGCCCAGTAGCCTGACTGAATCACAGGTTCCTCCCTTCCGCCTTCCAACAAAAAAGCCCAGGAAGGGGAGGAACATGGAGGAGTCAGCGCTTGGTTTGATTTGGCAGGCTACTGCGGTCCTCACAAACACCCCTAATGCCTAGGAGGCCTTTGCGAGTATGACGGCCAGTAAGATGCAGGAAATGGAGGTGGGCCAACGCCTCATCAGTGAGGAGCTCATATTTCAGGTCCTAAATAAGGGGGTGAGGGGCAAACTCACCAAGAAAAGTCACATATGTGAGTTGGACCATACTCCTCCTCCACCTCCTGCCACAACACCACAGCCACAGCCTGAAAGGAAGCATAGAAGGAAGTCAAGAGAGTGATGGCCTGGGTTCAGTCTGGTCTGGCAAAAGACGCAGGCTGTAAGACCACAGCCTCAGGACATATATGTCATCTGCTGCTGCTCCCGATCTCTCTAAGTTCTGGACCGTATTGTGCTCCCTATTAAATGGACTCCTCAAGTTTCCAATTTGGCCTGTCAAATAATTGATGTCTGCCCTGGGGTACAAAGGCTTCGCCAATTTCAACAGTTTATCCAGCATTGCCTTCCGCTTTATTTTGTTATGACCCCTAATAAATTTCTATTTTTTTTTTTTTTAAATCCTTGGCTATGTGTTTTACTTCAAAAAGGACAGTTTGTTTGTGAGTAGGCAGGTACATTTCAAAAATACAATGTCAAATTAACAAGGGACACCAACACCAACCAACCTCTTTGAGGTTAAAAAATACAAGATAATAATGGTAACTTGACACAAAAAAAAAAAATATTATGGAGATCACTATATAAAAAAAAATCAGGAGATCTTGCTAAAAAAAAAATAAAAAGTAGATTACTATAAAAAAAAAATTATAAACATTCTGGAGATCTGGCGAAAAAAAAAAAAAAGATTATTCAGGAGATCACGAGAAATAATAAAGAAATCAGTTTGTCAGAACTGTGTGAATATCAGCAGCAAAACAACTTCATTATTCTAGCATTATAAAGAAGAAGAGAATGTGTTGCATTGAAATATTTAAAAATTTGCAGCGTGACGGATGTGCTATCTCCATTACGAACGGTAGTTTTACCAGACTGAGCGCTTCCGTCTTGTACTTGATTCTAAGCATGTGTAAAAGACAAGAGCACCTTTGGGCACACTTTACCTAGTGCAAGGAGTTTTACAGCAGTCTTTTCCTTTTTTGGCCTTCCTACTTTTTATCTTCTTCCTCCATCCCTCTAAGGAGCCGCAGATGAACTGAATCCCCCACTCCTGCACAGCCAGCCACACCGAATTTTCACAGGCACTTCAGAGACAGAGACAGTCCATGAAATTTTCTTTGTTATTCATTGAGGATTAAAATGATACTAAAGTCTCGTTTTTTTTTTGTATGAAAATAACGAACATGTTATACTTACCTGCTCTGTGTAATAGTTTTGCACAGAGCAGCCCAGATCCTCTTCTTCTCGGGTCCCTCTTCGGCGCTCCTGGCCACTCCCTTCTGCCGAGTGCCCCCACAGCAAACAGCTTGCCATGGGGGCACCCGAGTCAAGCTGCAGCTTTGTGTGTCCATTTAAACATGGAGCCATGGTTCGGCTCCACCCCCTCTCTCTCCTAATTGGCTAACAAGCTTTGATTGACAGCAGTGGGAGCCAATGGCTCAGGAGGGAGAGTCCCGGATGGCTGAGGCACTCCTGCACATTGCTGGATAGAGATGGGGCTCAGGTAAATATTAGGGGGGCTGAGAGGGGCTGCTGCAGAAGGAAGGTTTTTAATCTTAATGAATACAATGCATTAAAATAAAAAAACCTTCTGCCTTTACAACCATTTTAATAACTTGGATAGGGATGGGGGGTTATGGGATGCCCCTTTAACTTCAGCAAACTTCAGGGACATTCTTCCTATATACAGTCTCTATATACAGCAGCCCTGATCCTCCTCTTTTCGGGACCCCCGCTGGCACCCCTAGCCCCTCCCTCTCACCATGTGCCCACAAAGCAAACGGCTTGCTCTGGGGGTAACCAAGCAGGATCGCTCCCGAGCTGATGTTCTGCATGCTATTCTGCGTGTCCATTCACACACAGAGCCACTGCTCGGCCCCGCCTCCTCTCTCTCCTCTTTGGCTCACTGGCTTTGATTGACAGCTGCAAAAACCAATGGCGCCTGCTGCTTTCTCAGCCAATGAGGAAGGAGAGTTCCCTGAGAGCCGAGGCTCTCGTGCACATCGCTGGATCGCAGTGGGGCTCAAGTAAGTATTAGGGGGGCTGCTGCATACAGAAGGTTATTTACCTTTATGCATAGCATGCATGAAGGTAAAAACCTTGAGCCTTTACTACAACTTTAAGGCTTTAGAATCACTTTAATACTTGTGTTAGAGATTGTAGATAGGTGTTTGCCTTGTTTTCTGTTTTATAAATATGGATGAATGAATATACTATATGAAACAGCAATTAACCCATCAAAGCAGCGCTATTTTCAGTCCTCAATGCTGACTGATAAAACAAAGTCTTTGTAAATGCAAGCAAAACACATGCAGGCAGGTAAATTCCAACAAAGACACAGCGGTTGGAGCTCGGTCTGGATTCCCTTATATGAATAGTAGATCTGATGAGTGCACCTTTCACCATCTATTGGGACACCTTGTGCTGCACACACCCCATAGGGGTTCAAACTCACCAGAGCCAGGAGGTTAACAAGCCTTGGATCAAATCCTCTCTCTGGTTACTCCCGAAGTCCTCCAGGGTTGATAATCAGATAACAGCAACAATGTCCACATGTAAAAGAGAGACCCCGAATAGTCCAGTACCGTTTTGATAATTTATTGTAAGTCACAAATAAGAGAAAAAAACTAATAAAGTAAATACACTGTAAAAATCAGTGGGCGCAGTTCTTTACAAAGGATAGCCGTATAGCTTTCAGTTGGTTGGTAATAGTGGATAACTTAAACTGCTTCTCTCAAAGCACAAGGGTACTGGTTGCAGACTAGATGGATCCCAGCTGATCAGTCCTTCATTCCACGAGTATACAACTACAAGCTACTGCGTGTCAACCAGGCACAGCTGATCCGCACTTCCTCCCTCTCGTGTCTGAAGCTTCAGGCTAGAAGCACACTGCATCCTCACGTGATAACGGTTGCCGTTGTATCGTGCTCTGACTAGTTTCGTCAGGAAGACTTTTTCAAAGAGCAAAAAAGTCTGGTTGACACGCAGTGCGCTCCAAGCTTGTAGTTGTATACTCATGGAATGAAGGACTGATCAGCTGTGAGTGTGTATCATCCATCCAGTCTGCAACCAGTACCCTTGTGCTTTGAGAGAAGCAGTTTGAGTTATCCACTATTACCAACCAACTTATATTTCTTTTTGTATTAAGTGGCTGCTGAGAGATATCTCACTCAGAATATGGTTAAATCACTGCGGTTTATTACCATTATTAGCTTCCATCTGTATATACCGAATATCCTTTAGCGCTGAGATAGGAGGATTGGAGTAGGGCTTATTGTCTCCTTTTTGTTTGTTTTCTGTTTTACCTACAACTCAACAATATAATAACTTGTGCCTACAAGGTGCCTACATGTGTCTTCCTGTGTGAGCTCTTGTTTTCATTCACTCTGCTTGTGCACTCATGTTTATTGAGCCAGCCAGGTGCAAAATGTTACAATGGCTTGATGATGCACTGTCTCCTCATATTAACATGTGAGCTGGAGGTAACCACGCTGCAAGGGTTAGGCTACATGGCCACGGACGTTTTAAAAAAGGAGCTCCAAAGCTAGTACCGATGCCAGAAAAAAGCGACGTAAAAAATTTGATTTTTTTTTTTGCACGTTTTGCATTGACGTCAATACCTGTTTAGCCACGCTAGCTTTCAGCCGCGTGGGAGAAGAGCCAGAGCTGCTTTAATAAAATATTTTAAAAACCCGTGTGTTTATTTTTGACATTTCTTTTATTTAGGTGAATGGGTAGGGGTACGATGTACCCCATACTCATTCACCTAGGGTGGGGGGCCGTGATCTGGGGGGCTCCTTGTTAAAGGGGGCTTGCAGATCACAATAAGTCCCCACCCGCAGACACCCCGACAACCACTGGGCAAGGGTTGTCGGGAAGAGGCCCTTGTCCTCATCAACATGCTCTGGTGTTGGGGGACGCAGAGGCCCCCTCTGCCCCAAAGCACCCACCCCCCCATGTTGAGGGAATGTGGCCTGGTACGGTTCAGGAGGGGGGGGGGGGGGGGCGCTCGCTCATCCCCCCCTTTCCTGACCTGCCGGGCTGCGTGCTCGGATAAGGGTCTAGTATGGATCTTGGGGGGAACCTCAAGCAAAATTTTTCGGGGTTCCCCTTCAAGATTCTCAGCACACAAGTCGCACCGCAAGTCTGATCATCTTGATCCGACTTGTGGTGAGACTTCTATTCAAATCAATGGGCTCCCATAGGGAACCATTGATTTTGACTAAAGCAAGAGAAACGTGGGACGGTGCATAACGCTGTGTATACAGCGTTAAGCCCCGTTAAATCGTGTTTAACACCTTTTACGGGCGTCTGGCGTTTTTACAGCTCTAGCGCTGGAGGCTCAGAACGCACTGGTCCTGGGGTTTTTTTTGGAGCTTATAAATGCCAATACAACTCAAAAACGCCATGGTGGGCATGAGACCATAGGGTAAAATGGAGAGGCATTTTTAAGCTGCAAAAAAGCCTCAAAAAAGTGGCTGTAAAAACGTCCATGGGCATGAGGCCTTAAAGCGGTTGTATACCCCGCTTGGTGATTTTTACCTACAGGTAAGCCTATAATAAGTCTTACCTGTAAGTAAAATGATTATCTCCTAAACCTGCACAATTTAGGAGATATTTACCCTGCATGCAGCCGCTGACGTCAGCGGCGTATGCGCTCTAAAGGTCTGGCATATTGTGCCGGAACTTCAGAGCTTCTTGCCGGAGCTTGTGAACCCGGAAGAAATGCCGGGGGAACATGTCAGTCCCCTCAGCGGTGGCAGGGCAGTGTTGCGGGGGCTTCATTCTAAGGTAAGTAAGTATACGATGCATACTAGCACATTATGCTATTGTCTTGCAGGTTTTTTGGGGGTTTTTTTGTGGTTTACTACCGCTTTAACATTTTTCCTGCCATTTTTAGCAAGGTTGCTGCCCCCTACAGGTCATAACATATAAAAGGGGCTGACTCCAAGCAGAAGCCAGGGGTGTACACATGTTGCAGCCACGATGCTACGCTTTGGGGCTGTGGCAGGAATTCTACCCTGTTGCTTTCATTTTCAAGTGAATGGGGCTGCTCCGCAAGCGCCCTGCAACTATGTGCAATGCATGTGCTTGAGGCTCGCTAGTGTGGGGTCCAAGAGTTTAAAGCAGGGTGAGGTGAGGAGGCGGTGTTTCACCTCCTGCATACCTCCTAACTTTTTGAGATGGGAATGAGGGACACCTATCAGCAAAAGTATGCAGGCATAGGACACACCCCTTGTCACGCCCCCCCTAAGGAGAATTGTACAAAAAATAAATGATTGGTTCAACCCACAAGTGCTTTTTTGCCACTACTATACCTTTAGGCTGGGTTCACACTGGTGCGACACGACAGCCATCCTACTTTGGATCCGACTTTGCCCTGCGACATGAAGCCGGCATGTGTCCGACTTTCAATGAACGGGGATCCGACTTGGATCCCCGCCAATGCCCGGCACTGTGTTTGGTATGAATCTTTAGGGGGAACTCCGCGCCAAATTTTAAATAAAAAACCGGCATGGGTTCCCCCTCCAAGGGCATACCAGGCCTTTGGGTCTGGTATGGACCTTAAGGGGAACGCCCTACGCCGAAAAAATGGTGTGGGGGTCCCCCCAAATTCATAGCAGACCCTTGTCCGAGCACGCAGCCCGGCCGGACAGGAATGGGGGCGGGGACGAGCGAGTGGCCCCCCCTCCTGAACCGTACCAGGCCGCATGCAAAGCATTCCAGCCGGAGAGAGCGTCGTGTCAACATCGGAAGAAGAGATGAAGAGAAGAAGCGGCAAGACAGCAGCGACAAGACAGCGGCAGCCTTGGGGGAGGGGGGTGCGCTGCGGGACCCCCCATCTCAAAGCACCTTGTCCCCATGTTGATGAGGACAAGGGCCTCTTCCCGACAACCCTGGCCGTTGGTTGTCGGGGTCTGTGGGTGGAGGGCTTATCGGAATCCGGGAGCCCCTTTAATAACACCCATTCACCTAGGGAAAAGTGTCAATAAAAAAAAAAAACACAGTACACAGGTTTTAAGATTAATTTATTAGGCAGCTCCGGGATCCGACTTCGGGGGGGGGGGTCTTCTTCCGACTTCTCCCGGTGTTCCGCCTGTTCTCCCAGGCCCCTCCGCTATCTTCTTCCAGCTCTTTTGCCAGCGGGGGGCCCCGGTTTGCTGCCGCTGTCTTGCCGCTTCTTCTCTTCATCTCTTCTTCCGATGTTGACACGACGCTCTCTTCGGCTGGAATGCTTTGCATGCGGCCTGGTATGGTTCAGGGGGGGGGGCGCTCGCTCGTCCCCACCCCCATTCCTGTCCGGCCGGGCTGCGTGCTCAGATAAGGGTCTGGTATGGATTTGGGGGGGACCCCCACGCCATTTTTTCGGCGTAGGGGGTTCCCCTTAAGGTCCATACCAGACCCAAGGGCCTGGTATGCTCTTGGAGGGGGAACCCATGCCGGTTTTTTATTTAAAATTTGGCGTGGAGTTCCCTCTCAAGATCATCTGAGCACAAGTCGCGTGCCGAAGTTGGATCATGCGAGACGGCGATCTGACTTTGATTCAACTTCAATGATAGTCAATAGGCTGAAGTAGGATCAAAGTCGGACCAAAGTAGTACAGGGAGCATTTCTAAAGTCGGAACGACTTGTGTCGGACCAGTTAGGACGGCTCCCATAGGGAAACATTAAATTTCACACACCATGCGACATGAGCTCCCAATGTCGGAGCGTTTGTCTGACCAGTGTGAACCCGGCCTTATATTGGCTTTTGGAATTTACAAATGCAGCAATTTAGAAATCAGATGAAAGGTTTAGTGCTGGAAAACACTTTTTGATAGATAAAAAGTGCATTTTATATACATCTATATAGATCAGACCAAAATGAGGGACAAATGAAGAGGAATGAGGGACAGAGGGACATTGCTCCAAATCAGGGACAGTCCCTCAAAACCTGGGACAGTTGGGAGCTATGCTCCTGTCAAAGACCTATGAAAGCCATCCAAGTGGGAATTGCTTTTCAGAGAGCTGCATTCCCTGCTGCACATTTAAAAAAACCCAAAGGCAGAGGATGGTCAGCTGCAATGTGCAAAGCAGACAGTTCTTTAAGGCTCTGTCACCTAGCCTTTCAGCAAACAAGCTGTTCTAAGTAGAATAATGAAATACCTTGAGTACTAAGGGTACTAAATTTTTACATTACTCTCTTAATGATTAGAGCATTGTGTTGATAGTCTCCTTTAAAATAATTGTACCACAAGTTAGAATATTCCAATGAATAGGAAATGAAAACCACGTATTGAACATTGTTCTGCAGAGATAACAGTAGGTGGTGCTCTGTCTCTATATGACATTGTTGGAATAGTTGAAATCTACAATAAATGCTTAAAACGATTTCTGTACCGCTTAACGTGAAATCAACATCACACATAACTGTTAGCCCAATAAAGTGCTGTGCCATACAATCATTTCTTAAAGTGGAAGTAAAGGCAAAACTTTTCATTTTGGATACATTAAGTTATAACCCCTTGCCATCTGTGTATCCTATTGTGGATTTCTCTTCACTTTCTGTCCCATTGGCAAAACAGGAAGTGAGAGAAAATTGTCACCAGGGTCACCGAAACTAGTATCCCTAATTCAAGGATTTCCCCTCTAATCCTGTTCCAGTGACAAAACAGAATTTGGGATTTTACTTTTACTTTTCTTTTTAATGATAATAGTAAACAGGACAAATAGAGGGGGTGAATCTCCCTAACGGGGGCACAGACTTCAATAAATGGGTGGGAATATCTGATTTTCTCTTGGGAGATCAGGAAGGACATTTTTTTCCCCCTTTGGAGCAAACTGCACCGTGCTTTATTTGGAATTTTTTTTGTCTTCCTCTGGAATCTGGATCAACTGTGGGTATTGGATAGTGTATATGGAGGTTTTCTATTTGTGTGAGTTGGTTTTCTTTTTGTGTCTTTTTTCAACCAGGCTAACTATGTAAAAAAAACCTGACAAGGGTTATAACCCCTTAAAAAAAAAAAAAAGTTTTGGCTTTAGTTGCACTTCTAAAAAAGTTTTGTCTTTAGTTATAATTTACGCATTGGGGTGGTATAATGCCAAAAAAGAAAAACCGAAACTTTGAGCAGATATGCTGTGTCAAATTTGTGCCTTAACGGATTATAAAATGTTGCGGATTCATTAAAGCTTCTCCTATAAGCAAATAATTCCATGCGCTAATAAGCACTTTATAATGCCGAGAAAGTGCGCTCCAAGTAACACAGACAGACGTTGGTATCACATTGAGCTTAGCAAAATCCTCTCTACCATGATATGCTGCTTTTATTTATACTGTAAACATGAATAACAAAAGAAGGTGGTGGCTTCAGAATCAGCCAATCAGACACTTGTATTCTTTCAAAAGAACCAATTACACACATGTATATATTCAAATAGAATTCCAGTACTGATGTGTGCAGATGGTCATGTGCAGAGCCATGCGGCAAGTGTCTCACAATTTGAACACTACTTACATGGCTCTGAACACGATTGGGTGCACATTCCCACTGCTACCAATAACGCGAGCCATACTCTATCATGGCTCAGTGGGCCATGATTTTTGTATGGTTATGCTATGGTTCCCATGTACGCAGATCAGTTGGCTAGGAGAGTTAATGCAGTCGCCATGAGGTGGCCAGTCTCTTGGTGAGGCATAAACGAACATACCTAAAAGAGCAAACAGATCTGCCGTGTCCACGGCAAGGTTTCCGCAGCCAATGGTCTTCCACCAACGTTTGTATGTGCGAATATGCTTGCATGAGCGTATTACAGCAAAACTGACACTGGGGAATATCTGACAACATACAATAATAAAAATTTCCACAACAAAAATCAGAAGGTTTTTTATCTTAATGCATTCTATGCATTAAGATAATAAGCCTTCTGTGTGCATCAGCCCCCCTAATACTTACCTGAGCCCCCTCTTTGTCCAGCGATGTCCACGAGTGTCTCATCCGTCTGCGATTCTCCTTCCTGATTAGCTGACACACAGCAGCGGCACCATTGGCTCCCACTGCTGTCAATCAAAGTCAGCTAGCCAATCAGGAGAGAGAGGGGATGGCACCACGTCGTGGCTCCATGTCTGAATGACTCGGCTGGCGTGCCCCCATAGCAAACTGGTTGCTGTGGGGGCTCTCAACAGGAGAGAGGGGCCAGGATCACAGAAGAGGGACCTGAGAAGAGTAGAATCCGGGCTGCTCTGTGGAAATCCACAACAACAGAGCAGGTAATTATAACATGTTTATTATTTTTATAGGAAAAAAAATGAGACTTTACAATCACTTTAAAGTATTACTAAACCCACAACAGTAAAATCAGTCTGTATATGCAGCAAAGCATGTTTGTTATACTTACTGCGGAACCTAAGTGGTTAATCCTCTGCATTATGTAAAAAGGCTGTTTGATCCTGTCTTCTCTGATCCTCCCCTTCTTTTACAGCCCCCAATCCATCTCCTGATAGTACAGAGCCTTGGGGGCACTCTGCACATACTCAGTTTGGTATGTATTGCTAGAGAGTTTTTCTTTTGGAAAAAATATACACTTTAATGATTAAAAAAAACTAAACAGTAAAGTTAGCCAAATTTTTTTGTATAACGTGAAAGATGATGTTACGCCACGAGAATCGTGATCTTTATTCTAAGCAAAAAAATTGTGATTTTCATTTGAGCCAGAATTGTGCAGCTGTATTCTACATTATAGTTCACGCTTAAGGCAGCCCATAGATGATTCGATTTTCTTTCCTTCCTCCACAGGTTGCACAATTGCTTGATTTCCCCCATCAACACAGTCAGCGTTGATGGGAGAATGCCTCCCATAGTGCTTTTGTGTTTTGCCACCAGGGGGTTCGCGGGGATCCTTCTCGGCTGGCAGAACACAATGATTACTGCTAACGACTATAGCCGCTGGCAGTAATCGCATGTAAAAAATCAGACATGCTGGTTGTACCCAAGTTGATCAATGGATCAACTTGGGTACTATCAGTTTGCCTATAGATGGTTTGAAATTCAGCTGTTTCTGCAGGGACTGACCGAGATTCGATCCATGTATATCCAGCTTAAAGTGTTATGCCGCGTACACACGGTCGGACTTTTCGTCTACAAAAGTCCGACAGCCTGTCCGACAGACTTCCGGCGGACTTCCGGCGGACTTTCGGCGGACTTGCAGCAGACTTTCTAACGAACGGACTTGCCTACACACGACCACACAAAAGTCCGACGGATTCGTACGTGATGACGTACACCGGACTAAAATAAGGAAGTTCATAGCCAGTAGCCAATAGCTGCCCTAGCATGGGTTTTTGTCCGTCGGACTAGCACACAGACGAGCGGATTTCGGGGTCCGTCGTAGTTACGACGTAAAGATTTGAAGCATGTTTCAAATCTAAAGTCCGTCGGATTTGAGGCTGAAAAAGTCTGCTGAAAGTCCGGAGAAGCCCACACACGATCGGATTACCAGCCAGCTTTAGTCCGTCGGCGTCCGTTGGACTTTTGTAGATGAAAAGTCCGACCGTGTGTACGCGGCATTACTAAACCCACAACAGTAAAATCAGTCTGTATATGCAGTAAAGCATGCTTGTTTTACTCACTGTGGAACCCAAGGGGTTAATCCTCTGCATTGTATAAAAAGGCTGTTTGATCCTTGCTTCTCTGATCCTCCCCTCCTTTTACTGTCCCCAATCCATCTTCTGATAGTACAGAGCCTTGCAGGCAGTCTACATGTGCTCAGTTTGGTGTGTATTGCTTGAGCGTTTTTTTTTTTTTTTTTTTTTCCTTTGGGAGAGTGCATGTGATCAGCACAGGGCCAATCAGCACTGTCCAGACAGAGGGTCAGGGGTCATGCACCCTCATAGGATGGTCAGAGGTAAATGAAAACTCCTCCAGTAAGCTTTAACCAGTGCTCAGCCGGACACTAATAGAAGTCACAAGACTGCTATATACAGCTTAGTAACACTTTAAATATATTCCTCAATAGCCACAAAGGATGTAAATCTACTTTGTGTGCTCCAAATTCCTTTGCTAACCCAGATATTACCTTGCAAAAGTAGCAGTGATGTCATCACTGTGCTGTACATAGCTTGTGCAGAGAGCAGAGTTGTGGGAGGGGCCCAGCAGGGCTCACCTACTACAGGCTGCCTGCAGAAAGCTACAGGAGGGGGCGGAGATAAGACCACTCACCCAGCACAAGAAGAGAGAGCAGCTGTAAGCGGTCTATACTACAGGAAGTTCCTGCACAGAGACAAAGCTTCACACTGGATTACTGCACAGATCTGGAAGAAATACACAAAGCGCACCAAGATTCAAATAAGAATACACAGGACTCTTGTATTCTGTGTTTGCTAATCCTTTCATTTTCACTTTTTCCTGTAGCACACATTTAATAACATCTCTGTAACTTCAGCAGTATCTTACTGTCTATTAAAATGAGGCAGCTTTATCAGCATGTTCCAGCCTGAAATGAGTGCCACCAGGTCGGGCATAATAAATACAGTGTGAATCCTTTTCTTTGACATAACAATAATTTGCATTTATATTGCATTTGCTATCTAACCAGGATCTCATAGCACTTAACATTCTCCCTGCAATGAATCATATGGTTTCACCACTGAACTCAAAAGTCAAGCTGTTCTGTGCCCGTGACATGATGCTAATGATGACAGCTAACAGAAAAAGGGAATGATGGCATTCATAGAGCTAAAAACAGATATTGTGGTATCTGTTCACCCAGCAAATTGAAAGCAATCTGCGCAGGCATGACTTTGTGAATCAAAAAATCAATAACAAAAAAAAGTTGCCTGATAAAACACTGTAACGATTTCACAACACTCTCTAAAAATCAAACAAAAATCTATGATTAAGGCCAGGTTTACACTGCTCCGACATGGAGGTCAGACGACTTTCAATCCGACTTTGCCCTACGACTTTATGTCTGACTTCCACGTAACTTCAATGAACAGGATTCGACTTTGATCCGACCATACCAGGCCTTTCGAGTCTGGTATGAACCTTAAGGGGGTTACCCCACGCCAAAATAAAAAAAATGTTAAAAAACGGCGTAGGTTTCCCCTAAGACCATACCAGACCCTTCAGTCTGGTATAGATTTTAAGGGGAACCCCCACGCCAAAATAAAAAAAAAAACGGCTTGGGGTTCCCCCCATAATCCATACCAGACCCTTATCCGAGCATGCAGCCTGATAGGCCAGGAAAGGGGGGGATGAGCGAGCGCCCTCCTCCTAGACCATACCAGGCCATATGCTCTTAACATGGGGGGGTGGGTGCTCTGGGGCCCCCCACCCCAAAGCACTTTGTCTCCATGTTGATGGGGATAAGGGTAAATTCCCCACAACTCTGTGCGGTGGTTGTGGGGGTCTGTGGGCGGGGGGCTTATCGGAATCTGGGAGCTCTCTTTAACAAGGGGGGCACCAGATCCCTCCCCCATGTGAATGAGTATGGGGTACATTGTACCCCTACTCATTCCCCCAAAAACGCGTCAAAAATTAATAAAAACAGTACACAGGTTTTTCACAAAGTCCTTCATTAAAAATGAAGCATGTCCCCTGTCGTAGCTCCAAGGTGTCTTCTTTCTCCGGTGATGTCTTCTCCCTCTGGGCTTCTCTCTTCGGTTCTTCTTCCTCCAGTTCTCCCTTCAGTTCTTCTCCCTCCGCTGATGTCTTCTTCCTCTGGTTCTTCTCCCTCCGCTGATGTCTTCTCCCGACGCTAGCTGTTGTGTCGGCTCCCACTGTCTACCATTTCTTATATAGCCATGGGGCGTGGCCATCCGATGACATTATCCGGTTACCCCGCCCCCTTGTGACATCACTGCCCAGGTCATGATGACATGATCCCAAGGGGTCTCCAAATGGCCATGCCCCATGGCTATATAAGAAATGGCAGACAGCAGGAGCTGACACAACAGCAGGAGCTAGCGTCGGGAGCAGGGCTGTGATTTGGCCTAGGCTGACAAGGCCTAGGCCTAGGGCGGCACTTTGCGGGGGCGGCAAAAAAAGCCGCCCCCCGTATGAGAGAAAGTCCCCCCACCCGATTCCCTGCTCCCGCGGCCGCCCCCCGCACACATGCAGCCCACGGCGGCCGCCTTGCTGTAGCGAGCGGCGCTGCTGTGTATGGGCGTGCTTGGCAGAGGGTGGAGGGGCGTGTGTATGGGCGTGCTTAGCAGAGCTCACGCCCCTCCACCCTCTGACAAGCACGCCCATACACAGCAGCGCCGCTCGCTACAGCAAGGCGGCCGCCGTGGGCTGCATGTGTGCGGGGGGCGGCCGCGGGAGCCGGGAATCAGAAAGACGGGTGGGGGGACTTCCTCTCATGCGGGGGGGCGGCATGTGACTCATGCCCCCATAAGCGGCCGATGACTGGCGGAGGTGGAGCCTTATGCTCCGCCTACCCTCCTCCACACTGCTTGACCCTTCTCCTCGGCACTGGGGCAGGGTCTGGCAGTGAAGAGAGAGAGAGGCACAAGGGAACCCCAAAGAACAGCAGGTAAAGTTATTGAATAAATCAATTGATGGGCACAGTGACAGCGTTTGATGGGGCACAATGGCTGCGTTTTAAAGGCACAGTGGCTGCAATTGATGGGCACAGTGACTGCAATTGATGGGCACAGTGACAGCGTTTGGTGGGGCACAATGGCTGCATTTGATGGCACAGTGGCTGCAAATGATGGGCACAGTGGTTGCATTTGGTGGGCACAGTGGCTGCATTTGGTGGGCACAGTGGCTGCGTTTGGTGGGCACAGTGGCTGCGTTTGATGGCACAATGGCTGCAAATGATGGGCACAGTGGCTGCATTTGGTGGGCACAGTGGCTGCGTTTAGTGGGCACAGTGGCTGCATTTGATGGGGCACAGTGGCTGCGTTTGGTGGGCACAGTAGCTGCATTTGATGGCACAGTGGCTGCAATTGATGGGCACAGTGGCTGCATTTGGTGGGCACAGTGGCTGCATTTAATGGGGCACAGTGGCTGCGTTTGGTGGGCACAGTAGCTGCGTTTGATGGCACAGTGGCTGCAATTGATGGGCACAGTGGCTGCGTTTGGTGGGCACAGTGGCTGCGTTTGGTGGGCACAGTGGCTGCGTTTGGTGGGCACAGTGGCTGCATTTGATGGCACAGTGGCTGCAATTGATGGGTACAGTGGCTGCAATTGATGGGCACAGTGTCTGCGTTTGGTGGGCACAGTGTCTGCGTTTGGTGGGAACAGTGTCTGCGTTTGGTGGGCACAGTGGCTGTGTTTGGTGGGCACAGTGTCTGCGTTTGATGGGGCACAGTGGTTGCAATTGATGGGCACAGTGGTTGCGTTTGGTGGGAATAGTGGCTGCGTTTGATGGAACAGTGGCTGCATTTGATGGGGCACAGTGAGGCTGCAATTGATGTCTTTTTTTTTGAATTTCTTAGTTTGTTTGCACCCCCCCAAAAATTTTGAGCACCAGCCGCCACTGGCATGTGCAAAGTGCTCCATGCATGCTAAAATCAATGCAAACCCTTTAAACAGTCCACATTTAGTTGCAGTCTCCAGGGAGTGGGGAAGGGTACCTGTCAAAAACAGGTACCTGTTCCCCCCTCCCCCCTGAAAGGTGCCAAATGAGCCTAAAAAGAGGAAGGGGTGTGGTTTACAGATGATAGGGTGGGTCTTAAACAGGAAGGGGTGTGGCCTCGGCAGCAAGGGGTGGGTCATATTTAAATTAGGGGGGTGCATGAGTTTAGTCAGGCCTAGGGCAGCACAAAACCTAAATACACCACTGGTCGGGAGAAGACATCAGCGGGGGGAGAAGAACTGGCAGAAGAACCAGAGGAATAGAACATTAGCGGAGTGAGAAGACCTGGAGGAAGAAGACCTCAGCGAAGGGGGAAAACCGGGTGGAGAAAACATCACTGGAGAAAGAAGACACGTTTCAGCTACGATGGGGGACATTCTTCATTTTTAGGACTTTGTCAAAAACCTGTGTAGTGTTTTTGACACTTTTTCAGGTGAATGAGTAGGGGTACAAAGTACCCCTACTTATTCAAATGTGGGGGGCCGGGATCTGGGGGCCCCCTTGTTTTTTTTATTCTGGCGTGGGGTTGCCCTTCATAATCCTTAGAGCACAAGTCGCATGCCACAAGTCGGATCAGTTAAGATGATGATCCGACTTGTATGTGACTTATATTCAAAACAATGGGCTGAAATTGTGCTCAAGTCGGAACAAAGTAGTGCAGGAACCTTTTTCAAAGTCGGACTGACACAAGTTAGACCAGTTAAGACAGATCTCATAGGGAACCATTGATTTATACATGTCATGCGACATGTGCTCCCAAAGTTGGAGCGTATGTCACACCAGCGTGAACCGGGCCTAAAGTGTAGAGCAAATTTCTCAAAGAACCAAAATAACAATAAACCTCAAAATAAATAATAATAAATCTCTGAAACAGATATATAAAGTCAAAAAACAAGGTGCTTCCAATCACCAGAGTAACAAACGTGAGATTTGTCTCCTTCTACATATCATTCATCCACTGTGACATGCATGTATTCCATCATGTGATATGATTGAATGCTCACCTCTCACTTTGACCTCTTGATGTACATTGAGGTCAAATGCGCTTTATTTCGCCCACCCTCTGGACTGATGCAGGGAACTGGATATCCAAACTCAGCTTCTCTCCACTTCACACACCGCTCAAGTAAATATAAAGCATATGGAAGACATAAGAGGACTAATAATACACTCTGTATACTTTTAATCTTGCAAGAAAAGGGTTAAAAACATGTACAGAATAAAAAGCACTTCACAATATAAATGGCATTCCTTCTATGTACCAATCTCACCACTCAGCAATTCCACTATTGCCGTGGGATATTGTAATGAACTAAGCCCTGCCCCTATACACATTACATCCTGTGGGCCAGACTTCATCAGTAGCATGCAAGGGCCATACAGTGCCTTGAAAAATTATTTATACCCCTTGAAATTTTCCACATTTTGTCATGTTACAACCAAAGTAGTAGATGATAGGAGGGGAGTGCCTGGAGCTGCTTCAAACATGCCCCACAGCACTAAAAAGTCAAGGACTATCTTGGTACCCAAGGATTGAACCAGTTTGAAAGAAAATTTTACAATTTAGTAAAGAATAGGCATGGTTAAAAACAGCTGGTGCAAAAGTACATACAATGTGCACTGAAAACTGTGCACAGTAATGAAAGCAGGTAATGGACAAGTAAACCCTAATGAAGGGAAGCTAAGATGTGTATCCTGACGAGATCCTCCACATGTTTCATGGTTACCATCGCTTCTTCAGGAGGAGTCAGTCGAAAACATCTACAAGAGTAAATACAATCTCATAATTGAACAGTTATAAGCAAATTTCAGTAGTTGGCAGATTTAAGTATGTCAGACACTTGACGGCCCTGGAGGAGCCACGCAGTACCAAAAGAGGCACCCAAACCCCCGGGGCGGACACGGGAGACACTATGAGCACAAAAACCACAATTGAAAAAACAAAATAATGATGGGTCCGTGTTATTATCTGTGGACACAACACTAGGTGGGAAAGTACAAAAGGAAGAAGGGAAAGGGAGGGAAGAGAAGTGAAAGGGAAAAGAAAAGAGGCAAAAAAGGGGGAGGGAAAGGGGGGAGAGAAAGAAAGAGAAGGGAAAGGGAAGAAAAAGACATGGAAGAAGGGGGAATGGGGGGGAGGGGTGGAGGGGAAGAAGAACAAGGGGGGGTTTGTAGAAGGAATGTGGGGAAAAAAAAGGAAGAAAGGGGGGGGGAGAGAAGAGTGGGGATGGGGGGAAGGAAAAGAGAGGAGGAGGGAAAAGGGGGGGAAGAACAGGGGAAAGATAGGGGGTAAATAGGGGGCTAGACAAGGGAAGAACTTTCCCTGCCCTCCCTCCTTCCCTGGTCTACCCCCCTATTTACTCCCTATCTTTCCCCTGCCCCCCCTCCTTTTCCCTCCTTCCCTTCCTCCTTGCTCCCCCCCCACACACACACACACCCACACACTCTTCTCTTCTTTTTCCCTCCCCCTTTCTTCTTCCTACCACATGGTGGTGGCAGCATCATGTTGTGCGGATGCTTTTCTTCAATAGGGAAGCTGGTCAGAATTGATGGGAAGATGGATGGAGCCAAATACAGGGCAATCTTAAAAGAAAACCTGTTAGAGTCTGCAAAAGACTTGAGATTGGGGAGGAAGTTCACCTTCCAGAAGGACAACGACCCTAAACATACAGCCAGAGCTACAATGGAATGGTTTAGATCAATGCATATTCATGTGTTAGAATGGCCCAGTCAAAGTCCAGAGATAAATCCATATGAGAATCTGTGGCAAGACTTAAAGATTGCTGTTCACAGACGCTCTCCATCCAATCTGACAGAGCTTGAGCTATTTTGCTAAGAAGAATGGGCAAACATTTCACTCTCTAGATGTGCAAAGCTGGTAGAGACATCCACAAAAAGACTTGCGGCTGTAATTGCAGTGAAAGGAGGTTCTACAAAGTATTGACTCAGGGGGGCTGAATACAAATGCACTGTGGACTGTGATTCCTTAGGCTTCACAGCCAGCTGCCCACTGCGCATGTGCAAGCAGCACTGCGCTTTGTGAATGGTCCCGTGACATGTCCCAGAAGGCGGGGGGGAGTAGAACTTCCAGTGGTTCATCATATCGATCATCAGTGGGAGCAGGTACCTGTCAAAACCCGGTACCCACTCCCCTCCACACCCCCAAAAAAGTGTAAAAAATAGAAGGGGTGGGGGGCGTAAAGCAGAACCTCTTCTTTGGGGGGAAGTTCCTCTTTAACACTCCTTTTATGATAGATAAAATAGACATATAGGTTATGTAATATTGGCTATGTAATATGATCTGTGTATTCCTTGGGGTTATTGCCTAAAATAATGTCATTACATCCTGTATCTGCCATGTGCACTGGTCATCCCCTCCTAGGGCAAGTCTGGGCACAATGTGCCTGACCACTATCACACATGGCTTGAATTTTAGCCTATACTGCTGAATTGGCTGAAATTTGAGCTGTGGTTGGCCCTGAAGGCACCACCAGGCTCAACAAATTTTCATTTGAAAATCAAAGGAGATGAGAGAAACTGGTACTGCAGCCAATTAGACGCAGTTACTGTTCAGGTATGTAGGCAGCCACAGTTATAGCCGCAGATCCGTGTACTTACTATTTTGAACCCGCTCTGATCCTGTCACATGATCCTGCAGCTCCAGCTCAGCTGAACAACAGCTGGAAATTCTGGGAGCCATGACATCACCCATAGGCTCCCTTGACCCAGCCATTGTCGGTGCCTCCTTCTCTCCCCTGCAGCAGCTGCTCACTGACATAGGGGAGTCAGAGCTGTGGGATCAGGTGACTGGACCATACCGGATTAAAAATAGGTAATTACACACATCTTTTTTATATATGTTAAGCAGGATAGGTAGAAGGATATATATGCAGATGGTACCATAAATCTCTCTGAAATGGTGCGTGACACCCAGCAACAATATTCTCTCAAAAAAGGAACGCAAATCATAGATTTAATGTGGGTAACTCTGTATATTGTAAGTTAAGTAAATTTGCATTTACTTTAGGATTGGTTCACACTGCTGCAACTTGGGATCCGACTTGTGAGACCCCCAAGTTGCATGACATGTAAAACCCCATGTTAGTCAAAGAGAGCTGTCTACTGAAGTCGCTCCAACTTTAGAAAAGGTTCCTGTACTACTTCAAGGCGACTTCTATCCGACTTGTGACCATAGACTTTAATGGAAGTTGCCTCCAAGTCAGTTCCTCATCTATATTAATGTGATTTGGATCCGACATTATAGGAAGATTGCTTGAAAGCTGATTCAAAGTTGCCTCAAAGTCACCTCAAAGTTCCTTCAAGGTTGCTTCAAAGTCACATAAAGTCGCATCAAGTAGTACTGAAGTCGCCAGCAAATTGCCAAGAAGTCGCCTAGCAAAGTCGAACTTTCAGGTCGTGGCAGTGTGAACCGAGCCTTAATAACTGACTGGATGTGGGGTACTGTTAGAATTGAGTCTCCAAACCAACATAAACAGTAACAGTGCCACCATTAGTGTATCCATGAGTAGAAAAGGAGTTGGAACTGAGCAGAAAAAGGCTATACAACTCACCTGCACTAGGTCTAGACTGATTGGAACAAAACATGAACCGAAAAGTGACGATAGACTTGACTACATGGACTGATGACGTGTATAATGAGAGATAACACGGAGGGTATCTAATATTATCTATCTGTCGGCTATGGGGCCCTTGAAGAATGTTGGTGCACTTGATAAAAATCCACTTGAGAACTTGCATGCAGTGAATAATAAGTGAGAGCTGTCTTGTTTCAGTAGAATATTTAGTGACTGCGGTCAGATTTGATTGCTGTCAAATATCCCTGTGCTCAATTTCTTTGGGGAGGATGTAGGGCGGTATTTATAACATAGAATCCAAATTAGGTCAGGTGCACTGGAACTTTGTTGCATAAACCTTAATGTCCTGCTCTTAGCGATTCTGTGAGAAAAGAGAGAAATGTGGACTGGCTCCCCTTTCAACAACTCCTAGGGCCAGGCGGCAGTCTCTTACAGTGCAGGCCCCCCTCAGCTTTGTTTGGATGCAGATAGAGTCTAGCGATCTGTAACGATGAGCCTGGGAATGCTCTGGTCTCCCGGCAGCAGTGAGAGAGGAAACTGTGATGTGGGCTGGGCTGCTGGATAACTTGCGCTATTGCTGGCAGATGGCTCTGGGCCTTGAGGAAGCGATCTCTCTGGGAACGAGTATCCATGGCTGTGTCCCTTAGATCTCCTGTGGCACCAAGAGAGCATCTTTTTATGTGCGATTATATTTAAGTCTCTCCCTGGCCCCTTCCATGCTCCAGAGGAGAGACAGATCCTGTAGTTTATAAAGTGAGCAGTTCCCTTATATGTTTTTTTTAAACTACACCTCCCAATGTTCTCAGCACTATGCATAAAGGCGTATAGGTTTGCATGGCTTTGGCTCTCCCCCTCCTGGCCGGAGGAGAATATTGCAGCCTGGATTCAGTATCTCTGTAGAACAGGAAGCAAAAATAAAACAGTGTTTCTCTCGCCATACTACTGCAATCCAGTGTCTGGCTACACCCATCTGTCTTTTTCTCTTTCAATAAATTTTTATTGAAAAATTTTGAGGAATACAGTGTTTAACTGCGAACAAAACATTTAGCGTGACAAAGAGTAACATTATTCACGCTGTAATAGAAGGACAATATGGATAACAGGAAATGGAATCTGTGTGCCTTTACCAGACAAAAAGGCGTGGGCAAATGAGAGGCTTATATCTTAGGTTCACTATACAAGAAACAAAGGCATGCAGAAGTAGAGATCATCCCTGCGGAAGAGCCTAAGTAAATAGGAGAACGAGAAAAGACAATTGGTGGGGGGTGAGAAAGAACAGCAGGAGCACCCTAGAGGAGCCCCGGGGTCTTAGTGCTCGTAGCGATATGTAACTCGCTGTTGGTATAGAAGGGTGAGCATGTTGGATCCATGGGGTCCATATTTAAAAAAATTTCTTGAGCATATCTAAAAGAATACTGGAGAGCTTCTCATTAGTGAAAAAGAATGCTGACTTCTGTAAAGGGTATAAACTGTTTTGATGAAGTGGTTGTATTCTTGGGTAAATATATTGTTTATTTTTCAATAAAAGTCTGCACTCACAGCCCTTTAAATCATTCTTATTGGGCACCATGATGTGGAGGAAAAATTTCTAGGCTTAATTTCTATCTAAAAGATTAGCCCTAATTTTGGAAGATTTGCTCATTGTTCATCAGCACAAGTGAGAATACTGTAAGTCTACCTAACTGAACACAGACAGCAAAATGGTTTTAAAACCTACATAATTTATTTAAAAAAAAATGTTTTGTATATCTTTTGGGATCATGCTACATCCATATTTAAAGTATAACCTTAATCACCTCCCACCCGCCATATTGACAAATGATGGGCGGATGGCTGCTCTCTTGTTCTGGGACGTTATATGACATCATCCCACACGCTGTACTTGCACGAACGCGGCAATTGGTGGTATGCTCTGTCCCTGGGACAAGGGGCATCACCGATCAAGGTAAAGAGCCAATGAAGAGGCTCTTTAACCACGTGATCATCTGTGTCCAATCACAGCTGATCACATGTAAACAAGGAAATGCCGGTTATCGGCATTCCTTTCCCTCACAAGGGAGATCTGCATATATAATCAGTGCCCTGGTTATCAGTGCTCTGATACTAAGTGCAGCCCAGCAGTGATGCCAGTCAGTGTCCAGCAGTGAAGCCAATCAGTGCCCAGCAGTAATGCCAATCAGTGCCCATCAGTGATGCCAGTCAGTGCTACCTTTAGTGCCCATAAGTGCCCGCTCATCAGTGGCACTCATCAGTGCCCATCAGTGCCGTCTTTCTGTGCCCACAAGTGCTGCCTATCAGTGCCCATCAGTACCACCTATCAGTGCCCATCAGTGCCACCTATCAGTGCTCATCAGTGCCATCTATCAGGGCCCATCAGTGCTGCATATTAGTGCCTCCTCATCAGTGCCACCTCATCAGTACCCTTTAGTGCCGTCTCATCAGTGCCCATCAGTGCCACCTCATCAGTGCAGACTATAATTTTTTCACTTTTCATATTAAGCTGGTGATTGGTTGCACGGACCGCCAATAACAACCAATCGAAAGGTTAACTGAGGCAGCTCTCGGCCCTCCATCCGGTACCGTGCTGCCTTCTGCCCTCTGCTCCGCAGTGAAGATGACAGTGGTGGAAGCTGGGGAGAAGTAGGGTTGTGTTCGCGATCTACATGTCGGCTGCCCACAGTCGACGTGTAGTTCGCAATCGACAGCTTGCCCAACCCCCGCTCTAGCCCCATAACTGAAATGCTCAACCTCCTTTTAGACCTGGGGCTAGGATGGAAACAAAGCTGATGACTGTGTATTGCAGCCATAATGCACTGATCACAGTTGCATTGTTCTTGCAGACTTCAGTGCAAAATTTTAATGAATCACATTTTTGATTTTATTAATGTAATTGCATTTATTCGGTTTTTGCAAAAAGGTGGACTGTGCCTTTAACATTCAGAGCAAAGAGGAATCTGTATGCCATGCATGCCCAAACATTTTTGTACAAAAGCCCCATTTAGTGGTGCTTTTTTATTAGTCACTTGAAGCAAATAGCAAAAGGTCAAAGCACTGAAAAATGTACAGAATATTAGCTTTGTAATTATACAAAATGAACACTCTCTGCCAGGAAACACCTGCAGAAACTTGTGGTTTCCTATATAGGCCAAGTACAGTCTAAATGCATATTAAAGTGGCCCTATTGGAAATGGTTCCAGTCTGTATGAATACATTTCTGACATTATACATTCTAAAACCAAGCAAGAAATGCTACCGAGCAGGGGTCTCCAAACTTTCTAAGCAAAGGGCCACACACACAGGATAAAAATCATTCAGGAATAAGGTTCGGGTTCCTTGCTTGAAGTAAATTGTGCAGGTTTGAAATATGTCTTCCTGGCTATTTAGCTCTTGGCTTTTAGCAGCGTCAGGCATTTTTTTTTTTTTTTTACAGCTTCAAAATTCCTCTCCATGTTATTCTATGTGCCTATGAACACATAGGCTTTTAGCTTTTAGTGACATAGGCGTTTAGAAGCTGTAAAAAAAAACCCCAGGGCCAGAATGTTCTGGAGCAGCAGCGTTTTGGCAGTAAAATCGCCGACACCTTCTAAAGGCCACTAAACTCTCTGAAACTCTGCTAAACGCCAGTGTCCAGCATTTAGCAGAGTTTTTTTGGGTTTTTTTCAAAGCGGAGGCCACCGGCGTCCTTAACAACCAGTGATTAGCTGGTTGCTGAGAAGCAGGCAGGGAAGCCGGCCGCCATGTCCTTAACAACGAATGAGTCATCAGCTGTCAGAGATGTCCCCTTGTCCCCATGTGCCCCTCAGATCCCAGCCTCCCATTTGAATAAGTATGGGGTACATAGTACCCCTACTCACTCACCAAAAAAGTGTAAAAAGTACATAAAAACACAAGTTTTTGACAAGTCCTTTATTAAAAAATAAAAAAAGACGTCCCCCACTGTAGATTAATTGTCTATGACGACACCCACCACCACCACTGACCCAAAAAAAAGAAAAAAAACCTTCCAGTCCGGAGGAAGGCTCCTGACGTCTGCCGGGTCACCTCCTTGTGACGTCACGACCAAGCATGCCCTCAGTCAGTGATGTCACAAGGGGGCAGTGCCACACAGTTTTTTAGGTCATTTGAGGTCAGTGGCCACTTGTAGCTGCTGTTCCATTCATAGCTTTTTTTTTTTTTTTTTTTGCTGCAGGATGTTTGTTTCATGGGTGGTATTTTGGGGTATACAGTTCTTTTTGGGGTATATTTAATTTTGTTTTATGTGTTATTAAAGATTGAAGTGCTCAAAGCATAGCATTCATTTGCTAGTGAATGGTAAACAGTGTGCTCCTAAACCACCTCACACTATATCACTTTAATTTACTGTATCTACGTATTCCCATAGATAAAGTAAAAGTTGGGCATACACTGGTTAAGCCTATTATCCGTGATTAAACATGTTCACTGCTCACCAAGTTTTCTATTGAGGTGCCCCTGTATGTAAGCTAAAGTAATTGTTAAATAAAAAAATCAGTTATACAGCTGGCCGTGAAAATCATGCTGCTTGGTGACACCACTTACAGCTATAAGGCATCCCCATGCATGTTATTTTGAAGTCATTGTAAAGTAAAAAAATGTATTTAAAAAAAATAAATAAACATGTTATACTTACCTGCTCTGTGCAGTGGTTTTGCACAGAGCAGCCCCAATCCTCCTCTTTTCGGGTCCCCTGTTGGTGCTCTGGACCCCTCGCCCTTGTTCAGTGCACCCATAGCAAGCCGCTTGCTGTGGGGGCACTCGTGCGTACTCGCTCCAAAGCACGGCTCAGCCCCGCCCCCTGTTCCCCCCTCACTGGCTGGGATTGTCATCAGCATGGCTGATGGCTCCTGCATCTCAGGCAATGAGGAGGGAGAGACCCGGGAGAGCCTCGGGTCTCATGCACATCACTGGATTGAGATCGGGCTTAGGTAAGTATTGGGGGGGCTAAGGGGGGAGCTGCACACTGAAGATTTTTTACCTTCATGCATACCTTAAGCCTTTACAACCACTTTAGGAATTTTTATATTTTCAGTTTTGCCCTTGAAGTTACATGAAAGGACTCTTTTCTCACTGTATGTATCTCTTTTTGCTGTAGTAAATGTTTCCTTTGGCAATGTACAGCTCTGCATGCCTTTTTTTTTTTTTTTTTACAGCGGTTTGCATGGTCACCCCAAAAATGGCCATAATTTACTAACCAGATTTACCTCTCCCCCGCCCATAGACTTCATTGGGATTTGCTGCTAAACTTGAGTCCATGTGGGCAGATTAGTTAATCTCTAATATCCTTATTTTTTTAAAAAGTACATTTTTTTATTTAGCCAGTCCAGTGAAATTTAAAATTACAATCATATGACTGAGGCTGGGTTAACACTAGCTGCGGCCGTGGCTCACAGCAGGGAGTCCGGTGCGACCATGCTCACCGAATCAGATCTGACTTTTTGCCTGAATTTGCACCTGAATCGGAACCAAAAATGCACAGGACCCTTTCCAAATACGGACCGTGGCTGCTAGGGAGCTGTGTGAACTGGCTCCATTGAAAGCCGGTCACACTCTCCTGTCATGCGAATTGGATGTGGGGAAACTTTAGGCATGGTTCACACCAGGCCTATGTTCACACACATTTTTTTAGTGCGTTTTCAGTTTTGAAGAAACACACTACAGTCCATTTAACTTGGTCTCCTATGGTTCACGTTCACATGTGTGCATTTTATGGAAAGGATCACAGACTTTTTTCTGGTTTTTAGTTCCATAGACTTCAATGGATCAAAAAACGTGCATTAAAAAACGCAAAATGCACCTGAAATATGCAAACTGCAACCTGCATAGGTGTGAACCACTTTTTCAGCCAGTGGTTGACATACTCAAGGCTTTTAAAGGATGTAGAGCTACAGCCTGCATGTAGATGTGTGTTTTCGGGACACTGGGGCCACCAATCAGAATGGGACTCTATGCTCCTGATTCCCTGAGAAGTTAAATAAAACTTTCATTATCAATTGTAAAATAGATTTAAACACAATCTGTTCTAAAAAAGTTTAAACATTTTAGAGGCTGGGCTCCTGCATTGTATGTTAAAGGATAAGTTCACCTTCAAGAACACATTACCCGTTTTTAGGGTGGAACATGTACAGTAATATGTTCCCGCTCTTGCAGCCGCTCGGTGATCCGAGCCCTCTGTGTGACAGCAGTACAGGGAGAACTTATCCTTTAAGGAGGGATAGCTCAGTGAGTCCCCAGTCTGTGTTGGGACAAACACACTGAGACTTTCCAGAAATTCTTGGAGTAAGCCATGAGGCCTTCTCCTCAAACACATTAAAGGTAAGAAATATTTGTAAAATTTTTTTTTTTAGGTATGCCACTTGAATTTAAACACATAACAAACATACAATGGGGTTTTCTCAAAGGTGCCTGCAAAAGTGAAAAGACATGTTAAAGGAATTTGTAAAGATTGGAATTTATAACGCTATTTAAAAAAAAGCACATCAAAATATTTTCTACCATTGCTGGTCAGACAATTTTTTTCTTCATCAGTCATTTGCAGATATTTTATTTCTACAAATATTCCTTTTCATGTAGACTAACATTTTCTTTTCACTCACAGGAACTTAAAAATGATCATGAACCTTTCACCTTATCTGGAATTTACTGACAGGTTATCTCTGTAACTTCAGCATTCCTGCACATTTCTCAGACTTTTTGCTTAGCTACATTTTTTTTGAGAGAATGAGGAAATGTGCACAGGATTTTGTATATAGTGCATGACGTACAATGTATGTGTAGCAATAACTCACGGTGGAGCTGCTGATTTAAGCGGGTCTGTTACCTTCACTCTACTTCCCTTTGTTTCACCGTCAACGGGTCTATGGTTCTGTTGAGTTTACCTCTGGACAACACAATCACCAACACTTGAGTACGTTTTCAATGCTTTATTAAACCATCAACGAAGGAAGTAGCAGGAAAGAGGCAGAAGGAGAACTGCAGAGGAAAACTCAAATACCTTTTTAGTAAGATACTTGACAAATGTCCCTGGGGTTGAATATTTCAGTAGAATGCACTCCCTTGGTGGAACACACTTCTTGCACGCCTGGATAGGCCTCTCTCACTAGCCTAGCAGCCAGTACGTAGCACGAACAAAAGTCTCTGCCACAGACTTATTTGGGATAAACCCGTACGATCCTCTGACACAGGATGTATTGGTTTTCTTGTGGTGAATGTCAGTCACAGTGCTTGAACCTTTAAGCCAACCCAGCAACACTATGCTGTATAATTACTTTAGGATACGTCCTCCAACCGAGTCACCAGGCCCCTCTCCAGACCAGCACGCTGCGTGATCCTTCCATGACGGGTCCTCCCCTGGGATCTTCTCGGTTGTCCAGCTTCCTCCCTTTGGATAGACAGCTCAGGACCATTCCTTGGCCGCTGTGGTAGGCCCCAGACAAGCTTCTGGGCCCACCCCTGCGCCGCAGCAACGTGGGCCTCCGGAACGGAGGACCACGAGATAGCTCTCTAAAGCATACCTGTCGGCCAGGAGGCTGTAAAAACGAACCCCTAAATATGGCGTCTGTCCCATAAATACCCTCACCCAGAATGCAACTCGGAGGACCACCTCCACCGAGTTGTCTCCGGGACAGAAGAGCATCCATACGCTTAGACACGTTGCCCTTCCAACACCAGCCAGCGGTAACAGCGACACCCACGGCTCAGTATGGAAACACACGCAACGTCAGCCAAGCTGAAACAGAGGCAAATCTAACCTTCCTAACGAACAAGTTACTAAATTTACCTATCAGATGGTAGATCGCAAATCTACCAGCGCTACATATGTTTTGTGCAACTTACCGTAATTTACCTTTTAAAAATACACTAAAATACATACGATTTATTTAGAGCTGTTACTATTCACAGCTGTTTATCTCTGCAATGTTGGCTAAACTACCCATATCTGATGCATCCCTGCATAGAATCAGCATCTATGTTTTCTTATAAAAGCTTAAAGTGATTGTAAGGGTTCCTTTTTTTTAAATTTTTTTAAATAACAAACACATCATACTTACCTCCACTGTGCAGCTCGTTTTGCACAGAGTGGCCCCGAACCTTGTTTTCTCGTTTTTTTTCAGTTAACCCCCTAGGAGAAGCACCCTCCCGAGAGGGTTACCTTGCGGGCACTCTCCCGTGTCCAGCATTCGGCGTCCATAGGCGCAGAACGTATGACTTGGCCCCGTCCCCAGGCAGAGAGACAGCGTGTCCCCGCAGGGTCAAGTTTCAGGGCTCAGTTAAGTAAAATGGGGGGGCTGGGGGGGCCGGTCACTGCCAGGTGTTTTTTCACCTTAATGCAAAGGATGAAAAAACACGAAGGTTTACAACCCCTTTAAGGCCTGGTTCACACCTATGCATTTTCAATTTTGCAGAAACACACTACAGTCCATTTACCATGGTTTCCTATGGATGTAGTTCACATCTGTGCATTTTATGCAAAGGGACAGGGACTTTTTTCTGGTTTTTGGTTCCATAGACTTCAATGGATCAAAAAACGTGTAATAAAAATTGCAAAATGCACCTGGAATATGTAAACTGCAACCCGCATAGTTGTGAATTGGGCCTAAATGAACAAGCTGAAGTTAGAAGCTGATTGTTTACCATGCAGAGCTGCACCAGATCTTGCACTCACCAGTTTTAGTAAATCAACTCAAGTAGTTCATTGATTAAAGTGATGCAGAATCAAAAGTCTCCCTGTAAAAAAAAAAAAGTGTACCCCTCTTGCCACCAGCTAGGGCCAGATTTAGACCTTGGGGGGGCCCAGGGTACTTCAGGTTCTTGGGGCCCCTCATACACAGAGGTGGTTTACATTCTAAATGACAGTCACGGTCTTACGTGTACACACACGAGCAGTCATAGCACTCTATGTGTGGTTCACTTTAGCTGCCAAAATTATTTTTAAAAGCAATGCAATACACCAGTCCAGAGTAACTTTTACAGATGATGGCTGCCAAAATATTACTTCCCAAAATACATTTTTAGTAAAAAAAAAGTAATTTTTTACTATATATGTTATACTATTTTATAATTTTTTTTACTATTTTATATCATTTTTTAAATATTGTTTTATACTATTTTTGAATAGAGGAAGGCCCCTTCGGTCAGGGGGCCCAGGGCAGTTGCCCGCTTATAAATCTGGCACTGCCAACATCACTGCCTACCTTCACTGTCTTTACAAGTTGTGCAGGCTGAAACATCTTCAGCACCCGACACACTTCCAAGAGTGTCAGATACCTGGTCCCTGAGGAGGGACCTATTCTGTGGTCCCACCTGCCAGCCCCTGTGTCTTGCTCCTTCCTGTAGTGATGTAGGTGTAAGAGAAGTGGTCGATAGATGCGCGTTGGCACACAGGCGCAAGCACAGTAGTGTGCGTGCCAAGAATAATGTGTACTGGCACATGCAAACAGGCACATGTGCATGCACTGGCGCCAGCCGGTCTATTTAAATGGAGCAATGACTTACACACATTGCTGAGTGGTCTTTCAACTTGTTCTTGTTTACTTGTGTTTGATGTGTTCCAGTGTTCCTGCGTTTGACCCAGTTTGTACCTGAACCTTCCCTTAGACTCCTGCCTGCCTTCCTGTGACTCCGGCTTGTGTTTGACCCTATGCCCGCTTCATGCTTCTGTACTTTGCTGCCCGACTGTGTACCGAACCTGGCCTGTATCCTGTCCTTGCTTCCGCCTCACGTTCTGGTACCTGCTCTGCTCAGCTCTTGATGACCTCCTGGCTTATGTTCAGACCACGCTTTCACCTGCTGATCCAGCAACACAGAGTCTCTGTTCTGAGTGCCAATCCAGTGATCTGCGGCCATCGGTTCTTCCCAAGACCCAACCAGAGCCATCTGCTACATCGGCCCTCGTGCCACTCTGTGTCCTTCACTCCCTGTCATCTCTACCAGGGGTGCTGGACAGGAGGTGCAAGAGAAGCCCTCTCTACAGCTCAATCTCCACCAGGTACGTGACAGTAGGGGTCAGAAGAAGGAACCAAAACCAGGAATCAGACAGTCCTGGATGTGTTGAAAGCAAAATATTTTTCAGAATAGCGGCAGACACTCACCCTGTACAAAGTAATGACTGACTGACAGCAGCCTTCACTGTCCACTTGTATAGTTTTTATGTGCACACAAAGTGGATACCCATGGTAAGGGACAAATGAGCGCCCCTTGACGACCCTGGATCAGATGCAGTGTCCGCTGGTGTCAGTCTGTCATTACTTAGTAATGACAGACTGGTCGCCTCTATTTGCATACATCTGTTATCCCAGCCACAAGAATTTTTTCTGCTGGAATCTGGAGTATGCATATAATCACCTGTTTGAAGGTGACCATAAAAGCAATATATAAAATTGATTATATCCATTTTTAGTGTGCCGCCTACCTTATACTGAACACTACATTAAATGTAAAAAAACAAAAAAAGTAGGGAAAAAAGTTAGATAATATATACGCTTCTTCCCTGGCTTTAATAGTGTTAGAAATTCTGTATATAGCCATTAGCCATACAAAACAAACAGACAGCGCACAGTCCACGTGGGCTTTGCTGCCTAACTGCAGACAGGAAATAGGAACTGTACAAACTTATAAACACTGCCATCTATTGGCTGATGTAGTTGTTGCACAAAATACATGAACAATGTATTCCAACAAATAGTGTACAGGGTGATGCCTTTATACTGCTGACAAGATTCTGTGGCAGTGTTCATTTTGGCAGCATATTTCAATTTTGTTTTAGTCTTATGCCCTGTACACACGGTCGGATTTTCTGACGGAAAAAGTGCGATCGGATTGTGTTGTCGGAAATTCCGATCGTGTGTGGGCTCCATCGGACTTTTTCTGTCGGAATTTCCGACACACAGAGTTTGAGAGCAGGCTATAAAATTTTCCGACAACAAAATCCGATCGGTTAAATTCCGATTGTGTGTACACAAATCCGACGCACAAAGTGCCACGCATGCTCAGAATAAATTAAGAGACGAAAGCTATTGGCTACTGCCCCATTTATAGTCCCGACGTACGTGTTTTACGTCACCGCATTCAGAGCGATCGGATTTTCAGACAACTTTGTGCGACCGTGTGTATGCAAGACAAGTTTGTGTCAACATCTGTTGGAAAAAATCCATGGATTTTGTTGTCGGAATTTCCGATCAATGTCCGATCGTGTGTACAGGGCATTAGTCTTTTGACTGAAATGCCATTTTAGTTTTAGTCCCATTTTAGTCATCCGTAATTGATTTAGTTTTAGTCGTATTTAGTCAACTAAAACCGCTAGTACATTATAGTCAACTAAAATCTCCAGTACATTTTAGTCGACTAAAATCATTTTTGTTGACTAAAATCGAATGGGTTTAGTTAAATTGTAATGCATTATTTAAACATTTCTCTTCAATTTCCAAACTCATTATATACTTCTGGAGTGAAAAATCTAATATGATATTATTTATGGTATTAAGGTTTGAACATGCACTACAGACATAGATTTAGTCATCATATATTATGTCTTTAACCACTTGACGACCGCCTCACGCCGATGTACGTCGGCAAGGTGGCACGGACAGGCAAAATCACGTACAGGGTACGTGATTTGCCTTCCGCGGGTGGGGGGACCGATCGGTCCCCCCCCCGGTGCCCGAGGCGGTCGCCATTTCTTCCCGGGCGATCAAAGGTCAGGAGGAGGCCATCCATTGTTGGCCACCCCCTCCCGATCGCTCCCGGCGAATGAAAATGCTTCCTTCCCTCTGTAATGTAAACAGAGGGAAAGGAAGTGATGTCATCTCTCCTTGAGCCGGTCTTTTCGTCGCCGCGCCGAGGAGAGAAGACATCAAGTAAGTCTGCACAACACTACACTAACAGTAGAACACGCCAGGCACACTTGTCACCCCCCATCACCCCCCGATCACCCCCTGATCACCCCCCTGTACCCCCTGTCACTCTGACACCAATAGCATTTTTTTTTTTTTTTTGCATTGGTGTCAGTTTGTGTCAGTTAAAAGTTTTAGGGCAGTTAGGTTAGCCCCCTTTAGGTCTAGGGTACCCCCCTTAGGTCCAGGGTACCCCCCTAACCCCCCCTAATAAAAGTTAACCCCTTGATTACCCCCCGTCACCAGTGTCGCTAAGCGATCGTTTTTCTGATCGCTGTATTAGTGACACAGGTGACGCTAGTTTAGGGAGGTAAGTATATAGGTTCGCTGTCAGTGTTTTATAGCGACAGGGACCCCCATATACTACCTGCTAAAGGTTTTAACCCCCTGATTGCCCCCTAGTTAACCCTTTCACCAGCGATCACCGTATAAGTGTTACGGGTGACGCTGGTTAGATAGTTTGTTTTTTGTAGTTTATTACAGTTTATTACAGTTTATTATAGTTTTAGGGCACCCGCCGTTTATTACCCTATAAAGGTTTAACCCCCTAATTGCCCGGCGGTGATAGATTTATAGTTTTTAGGATCTGATAAGGTCTGCGTCGCCCCAGGCAGCGTCAGGTTAGCGCCAGTACAGCTAAAACCCACGCACGCAGCATACACCTCCCTTAGTGCTATAGTATCTGAACGGATCGATATCTGATCCGATCAGATCTATACTCCCCAGCAGTTTAGGGTTCCCTGAAACGCAGTGTTAGAGGGATCAGCCCAGATACCTGCTAGCACCTGCGTTTTGCTCCTCGGCCCAGCCCTGCCCAGCCCACCCAAGTGCAGTATCGATCGATTACTGACACTTACAAAACACTAAGCACACATAACTGCAGCGGTCGCAGAGTCAGGCCTGATCCCTGCGATCGCTAACAGTTTTTTGGTAGCGTTTTGATACAGTCGCCAACAGTCAGGAGCTTTTTTGCCTGTGAGTCTCACTAGTGTACCCCTAAATTTAGAGGCCAAAATGGCAAATCCAAGGTACACTAGTGAAGAGGCCTACAGGATTCTGAGCATGACAGATAGTGAAGAGGAAGTCACTCATCTGTCAAGTTCAGGCTCAGAATACGAACCTGTAGAGGACAGCGGCTCCATGACAGATAGCTCTGACGACAGAGTTGTGGTCCCTGCTAGGGTCAGGCGTACCAGACCCCGAACTTATGCTGTCCTTGAAGTGCAAGAACCGCAGGGCTCTCGTATGGAGCAGAGCAGTACTAGCGCCGCTACTCCTTCTGGTGAACTGGCAAGCACCAGCGGCCTAGTACACCCTGGTCGTACATCCAGCACTGCAGTATCACGTGGTGACGTGGCGAGTCCCATAAGTGCAGTTCAAGCTGGCGAGGTGGCAAGCAGTAGTAGTGTCCCGCTGCCACCAAGAAGACAAAGACAGGCCCGTCGTGCCCATAGTGCCCTTCCTGCTGCATTGGCCAATCCGAATTGGGAACCTTCCACTTCTGCAGCACCCGTACTTCCCCCTTTCACTGGCCAACCCGGAATTCAGGTGGAAACAGTTGACTTTATGCCACTGGATTTTTATTCACTGTTTTTCACCGAAGATCTCTATAGATCTATTGTGGACCAAAGCAATTTGTACGCTGGTCAACACATCGCCACTATGCCCCAGTCCACCCTTGCCAGAGATTGGAGACCAATTACGGTCTCCGAATTTAAGACCTTTCTGGGCCTTTCCCTCCTCATGGGGTTGAATAAAAAGAGTAAGTTGCGGTCATATTGGTCCACTGACCCAATTTACCATTCATCCTTGTTCTCTGCTTCCATGGCCAGGGCACGATACGAGCAGATTTTGCGGTTCATGCACTTCAACGACAATGAACTCTGTCGTCCTCGTGGAGACCCTGCATACGATCGGCTCTACAAAATTCGGCCCCTCGTAAACCACTTCAACCAACGTTTTGCAGACTTGTTTACCCCCCATCAAGTTGTCTGCGTTGATGAGTCCCTGATTAAGTTTTCTGGCCGCTTGTCATTCAAACAGTACCTTCCCAGCAAGCGTGCCAGATACGGGGTCAAGATGTATAAGCTCTGTGACAGGGCCACAGGCTATACATATAGATTTATGGTTTACGAGGGAAGAGATAGTCACGTAGAGCCGACAAACTGCCCTGACTACATAGGAAGCGCTGGCAAGATAGTGTGGGACTTGGTGTCACCCTTATTCGGAAAGGGGTACCACTTGTACGTGGACAATTATTATACGAGCGTGCCACTTTTTAGTCACTTGTTTGATCAGCAGATTGGAGCATGTGGCACCGTGCGACCTAATCGCCGGGGCTTTCCCCAGCGGCTTGTAGATTCCCGTCTTAGGCTGGGGGAGAGAGCCTGCTTGAAGTATAATAATTTGCTCGCTATGAAGTGGAGGGATAAGAAGAATGTTTTCGTTCTCACCTCCCTTCATGCAGACACGACGACCCAAATTTCTACGGCGACTGGTGTTGTGGAGAAACCCCTCTGTGTCCACGAATACAACCTTAATATGGGAGGGGTGGACCTCAACGACCAGTTGTTGGCGCCGTACTTAGTTGCCCGTAAGGCCAGACGCTGGTACAAAAAAGTGTCTGTATACTTATTTCAATTGGCTTTGCTGAATGCTCATGTGCTATACAGAGCTTCAGGACGGACTGGATCCTTCCTTAAATTCCAGGAAGAGATCGTCAGAGCCCTTCTGTTTCCAGACGGTGCTCTACCTCACCTTCCCCAACCAAATGCAGTAAGCCGGCTGCATGAGCGGCATTTTATTTATGCCATCCCGAGTACCCCTACCCAACGAGCCCCCCAAAAAAGATGTCGTGTCTGCAGCAAGCGCGGATTTAGGCGTGACACCCGGACTTATTGTCCCTCCTGTCCTGGCAATCCTGGTCTTTGCATGGGTGAATGCTTTGAACGCTACCATACATTAGTTGAGTATTAGCGTAGGGTTCAGCACTGCACAGACTAGGCACACTAACACAGGGTCTCCCAAGATGCCATTGCATTTTGAGAGACCCAAACCTGGAACAAAAGTTACAAAAGTTAAAAGTTACTAAAAAAAAGTGTAAAAAAATAAAATTAAAAAAAATTAAAAAAAATAAAAACACAAAAAAAAATATAAAATAAAAAAACCAAAAATAGTTGTTGTTTTATTGTTCTCTCTCTCTCTATTCTCTCTCTATTGTTCTTCTCTTTTTTACTCTATTCTGCAATGTTTTATTGTTATTATGTTTTACCATGTTTCCTTTTCAGATTTTTCATACTTTACCGTTTACTGTGTTTTGTTGGTAACCATTTTATTGTTTTCAGGTACGCCATTCAGTTGCAGCGCGGATTTATTTATCTTGACAGCAACAGCGTTTGCTCCCACGATATATAAAGCCGTGACTCCAACGCTGTCGGAGGTGATTTCACCACCACAGTTACATACTTCAGCATATATGCCGAAGCATGGGGGCAGAAGTGGGTGGAGGAGCGATTTGCTCCTGCCTTTTGCGGGAGGATGCCCCCATGCTTCGGCATATATATATTTTAGGCACAGGTTGCGTTAAATGTTTTATTTTTTACTATTTTTTTTTTTTGTATTTGCTTTGCAGGTATGGTAAGTCTTACTGTTATACTGTAATGTTGCTTTGTTTTATTGTTAACCATCATTTGCTTAGCAGGTACGCCATTCAGTTGCAGCGCGGATTTATTTATCTTGACAGCAACAGCGTTTGCTCCCACGATATATAAAGCCGTGACTCCAACGCTGTCGGAGGTGATTTCACCACCACAGTTACATACTTCAGCATATATGCCGAAGCGTGGGGGCAGAAGTGGGTGGAGGAGCGATTTGCTCTGCCTTTTGCGGGAGGATGCCCCCATGCTTCGGCATATATATATTTTAGGCACAGGTTGCGTTAAATGTTTTATTTTTTACTATTTTTTTTTTTGTATTTGCTTTGCAGGTATGGTAAGTCTTACTGTTATACTGTAATGTTGCTTTGTTTTATTGTTAACCATCATTTGCTTAGCAGGTACGCCATTCAGTTGCAGCGCGGATTTATTTATCTTGACAGCAACAGCGTTTGCTCCCACGATATATAAAGCCGTGACTCCAACGCTGTCGGAGGTGATTTCACCACCACAGTTACATACTTCAGCATATATGCCGAAGCGTGGGGGCAGTAGTGGGTGGAGGAGCGATTTGCTCCTGCCTTTTGCGGGAGGATGCCCCCATGCTTCGGCATATATAAATGGTGCATGTATGCCCATCATTAGAAGTGGGTGGATGAAGGGAGGTATTCTAATGGTGGGCATACCCACCGATCAATATCTTTTTTTCGTTCAGCCCACAGGCTGCATGAAAAAAAAGTTTACAATATATGCCTAACAAGGACCAGCAACGTACTGGTATGTTGCTGGACTTTGAGTGGTTATACCAGAATGATGCCTGCAGGTTTAGGTATCATCTTGGTATCATTCTTTTCAGCCAGCGGTCGGCTTTCATGTAAAAGCAATCCTAGCGGCTAATTAGCCTCTAGACTGCTTTTGCAAGCAGTGGGAGGGAATGCCCCCCCCTCCCCCACCGTCTTCCGTGTTTTTCTCTGGCTTTCCTGTCCCAACAGGGAACCTGAGAATGCAGCCGGTGATTCAGCCAGCTGGCCACAGAGCTGATCGGAGACCAGAATGGCTCCAAACATCTCTATGGCCTAAGAAACCGGAAGCTACGAGCATTTCATGACTTAGATTTCGCCGAATGTAAACAGCGCCATTGGGAAATTGGGAAAGCATTTTATCACACCGATCTTGGTGTGGTCAGATGCTTTGAGGGCAGAGGAGAGATCTAGGGTCTAATAGAGCCCAATTTTTTAAAAAAAGAGTACCTGTCACTACCTATTGCTATCATAGGGGATATTTACATTCCCTGAGATAACAATAAAATTAATTTAAAAAAAATAAAAATGAAAGGAACAGTTTAAAAATAAGATAAAAAAGCAAAAAAATAATAAAGAAAAAAAAAAAAAAAAAAAAAAAGCACCCCTGTCCCCCCCTGCTCTCGCGCAAAGGCGAACGCAAGCGTCGGTCTGGCGTCAAATGTAAACAGCAATTGCACCATGCATGTGAGGTATCACCGCGAAGGACAGAACGAGGGCAGTAATTTTAGCAGTAGACCTCCTCTGTAAATCTAAAGTGGTAACCTGTAAAGGCTTTTAAAGGCTTTTAAAAATGTATTTATTTTGTCGCCGCTGCGCGTTTGTGCGCAATTTTAAAGCATGTCATGTTTGGTATCCATGTACTCGGCCTAAGATCATCTTTTTTATTTCATCAAACATTTGGGCAATATAGTGTGTTTTAGTGCATTAAAATTTTAAAAAGTGTGTTTTTTCCCCCAAAAATGCGTTTGAAAAATCGCTGCGCAAATACTGTGTGAAAAAAAAATATGAAACACCCACCATTTTAATCTGTAGGGCATTTGCTTTAAAAAAATATATAATGTTTGGGGGTTCAAAGTAATTTTCTTGCAAAAAAAAATTATTTTTTTATGTAAACAATAAGTGTCAGAAAGGGCTTTGTCTTCAAGTGGTTAGAAGAGTGGGTGATGTGTGACATAAGCTTCTAGATGTTGTGCATAAAATGCCAGGACAGTTCAAAACCCCCCCAAATGACCCCATTTTGGAAAGTAGACACCCCAAGCTATTTGCTGAGAGGCATGTCGAGTCCATGGAATATTTTATATTGTGACACAAGTTGCGGGAAAGAGACAAATCTTTTTTTTTTTTTTTTTTTTTTTGCACAAAGATGTCACTAAATGATATATTGCTCAAACATGCCATGGGAATATGTGAAATTATACCCCAAAATACATTCTGTTGCTTCTCCTGAGTATGGGGATACCACATGTGTGGGACTTTTTGGGAGCCTAGCCGCGCACGGGACCCCGAAAAACAAGCCCCGCCTTCAGGCTTTCTAAGGGCGTAAATTTTTGATTTCACTCTTCACTGCCTAGCACAGTTTCGGAGGCCACGGAATGCCCAGATGGCACAACCCCCCCCCAAATGACCCCATTTTGGAAAATAGACACCCCAAGCTATTTGCTGAGAGGTATAGTGAGTATTTTGCAGACCTCACTTTTTGTCACAAACTTTCGAAAATTGAAAAAAGAAAAAAAAAATACATTTTTCTTGTCTTTCTTCATTTTCAAAAACAAATGAGAGCTGCAAAATACTCACCATGCCTCTCAGCAAATAGCTTGGGGTGTCTACTTTCCAAAATGGGGTCATTTGGGGGGGGGTTTTGCCATCTTGGCATTTTATGGCCTTCAAAACTGTGATAGGCAGTGAGGAGTGGAATCACAACTTAACGCCCTTAGAAATCCTGAAGCCGGTGCTTGGTTTTCGGGGCCCCGTATGCGGCTAGGCTCCCAAAAAGTCCCACACATGTGGTATCCCCATACTCAGGAGAAGCAGCAGAATATATTTTGGGGTGTAATTCCACATATGCCCATGGCATGTTTGAGCAATATATCATTTAGTGACAACTTTGTGCAAAAAAAAAAAAAAAAAAATTGTCACTTTCTCGCAACTTGTGTCAAAAAATAAAATATTCCATGGACTCAACATGCCTCTCAGCAAATAGTTTGGGGTGTCTACTTTCCAAAATGGGGTCATTTGGGGGGGTTTTGTGCCATCTTGGCATTTTATGGCCTTCAAAACTGTGATAGGTAGTGAGGAGTCAAATCACAACATTATGCCCTTGGAAATCCTGAAGGCGGTGCTTGGTTTTCGGGGCCCCGTATGCGGCTAGGCTCCCAAAAAGTCCCACACATGTGGTATCCCCATACTCAGGAGAAGCAGCTAAATGTATTTTGGGGTGCAATTCCACATATGCCCATGGCCTGTGTGAGAAATATATCATTTAGTGACAACTTTGTGCAAAAAAAAAAAAAATTGTCACTTTCCCGCAACTTGTGTCAAAAAAGAAAGTATTCCATGGACTCAACATGCCTCTCAGCAAATAGCTTGGAGTGTCTACTTTCCAAAATGGGGTCATTTGGGGGGGTTTTGTGCCATCTGGGCATTTTATGGCCTTCAAAACTGTGATAGGTAGTGAGGAATGAAATCAAAAATTTATGCCCTTAGAAATCCTGAAGGCGGTGATTGGTTTTCGGGGCCCCGTACGCGGCTAGGCTCCCAAAAAGTCCTAAACATGTGGTATCCCCATACTCAGGAGAAGCAGCAGAATGTATTTTGGGGTGTAATTCCACATATGCCCATGGCATGTTTGAGCAATATATCATTTAGTGACAACTTTGTGCAAAAAAAAAAAAAAAAAAAAAAAAAAGTGTTACTTTCCCGCAACTTGTGTCAAAATATAAAATATTCCATGGACTCAACATGCCTCTCAGCAAATAGTTTGGGGTGTCTACTTTCCAAAATGGGGTCATTTGGGGGGGTTTTGTGCCATCTTGGCATTTTATGCCCTTCAAAACTGTGATAGGTAGTGAGGAGTCAAATCACAACATTATGCCCTTAGAAATCCTGAAGGCGGTGCTTGGTTTTCGGGGCCCCGTATGCGGCTAGGCTCCCAAAAAGTCCCACACATGTGGTATCCCCATACTCAGGAGAAGCAGCTAAATGTATTTTGGGGTGCAATTCCACATATGCCCATGGCCTGTGTGAGAAATATATCATTTAGTGACAACTTTGTGCAAAAAAAAAAAAAATCGTCACTTTCCCGCAACTTGTGTCAAAAAAGAAAGTATTCCATGGACTCAACATGCCTCTCAGCAAATAGCTTGGAGTGTCTACTTTCCAAAATGGGGTCATTTGGGGGGGTTTTGTGCCATCTGGGCATTTTATGGCCTTCAAAACTGTGATAGGTAGTGAGGAATGAAATCAAAAATTTATGCCCTTAGAAATCCTGAAGGCGGTGATTGGTTTTCGGGGTCCCGTACGCGGCTAGGCTCCCAAAAAGTCCCACACATGTGGTATCCCCATACTCAGGAGAAGCAGCTGAATGTATTTTGGGGTGCAATTCCACATAGGCCCATGGCCTGTGTGAGCAATATATCATTTAGTGACAACTTTTTGTAAATATTTTTTTTTTTTTTTTTTTTTGTCATTATTCAATCACTTGGGACAAAAAAAATAAATATTCAATGGGTTCTACATGCCTCTCAGCAATTTCCTTGGGGTGTCTACTTTCCAAAATGGGGTCATTTGGGGGGGTTTTGTACTGCCCTGCCATTTTAGCACCTCATGAAATGACATAGGCAGTCATAAACTAAAAGCTGTGTAAATTCCAGAAAATGTACCCTAGTTTGTAGACGCTATAACTTTTGCGCAAACCAATAAATATACGCTTATTAACTTTTTTTTTACCAAAGACATGTGGCCGAATAAATTTTGGCCTAAATGTATGACTAAAATTGAGTTTATTGGATTTTTTTTATAACAAAAAGTAGAAAATATCATTTTTTTTCAAAATTTTCGGTCTTTTTCCGTTTATAGCGCAAAAAATAAAAACGGCAGAGGTGATCAAATACCATCAAAAGAAAGCTCTATTTGTGGGAAGAAAAGGACGCAAATTTCGTTTGGGTACAGCATTGCATGACCGCGCAATTAGCAGTTAAAGCGACGCAGTGCCAAATTGGAAAAAGACCTCTGGTCCTTAGGCAGCATAATGGTCCGGGGCTCAAGTGGTTAAGGTAAACCAAGTTTCGTTACAAGAACATTGCTTTTTTAACAGAAGTGTAATGTTAAAATAAATAAATAAATAAATAAAAACTCTGCATGATGATGCCACCATGCAGTGCACAGTTACATGAACTTGTCTGCTTTCAGAAAAATATATAATGTTTTTTTTGGGGGGGAGAGGGGGCGGTGTTTAATTAATCTTCAGGCCTAAATAGATTTTTTTTAAGCATGGGTGCAAAAATAGCTCTGGCAGCAAAAGGGATAATCCTGCACAGATCAGACAGTGTGCTACTCTCCCATAGTGGACAATCAGTGTGATCAGAGCACTCTAAGTTCCAGGACACACAACCGTTATCTCACTGGACTAGTAGAGATCCAATCAGCGCTGTAGGCGTGTATCTACAGAGGCAGTTTGTGAGAGGGTTAACTACACAGTCAAGCCCCCCGCCATCCTAATAGAACATCCCCCTTCAGGCTGCAGATAACAGCCATTGATGGTCTAACCAATTCTGACAGCCTCCTATCTACAAATGCTGGGTTCCATCCAGAGGAAGCAGGCGGAGTTCCTTGGAAACTGGAAGTTCCAAGGGTAAACGTCCCTGCCTCACATTTTCATTTCGTTTTTGTTCGTTGACGAAAAGGTAATTCATTTTCGTCATAGTTTTCCTCAGTGGACGAAAATGTGCTGTACGTTTCGTATAGTTTTTGTCACTTCAAAAATGCCGTTGACAAAAATTATGACAAAAACATTTTCGTTGACTAAATTAATGCCCCGTACACACGGTCGGATTTTCCGACGGAAAATGTGTGATAGGACCTTGTTGTCGGAAATTCCGACCGTGTGTGGGCTCCATCACACATTTTCCATCGGATTTTCCGACACACAAAGTTTGAGAGCTTGCTATAAAATTTTCCGACAACAAAATCCGTTGTCGGAAATTCCGATCGTGTGTACACAAATCCGACGGACAAAGTGCCACGCATGCTCAGAATAAATAAAGAGATGAAAGCTATTGGCCACTGCCCCGTTTAAAGTCCCGACATACGTGTTTTACGTCACCGCGTTCAGAACGATCGGATTTTCCAACAACTTTGTGTGACTGTATGTATGCAAGACAAGTTTGAGCCAACATCCGTCGGAAAAAATCCTAGGATTTTGTTGTCGGAATGTCCGAACAAAGTCCGACCGTGTGTACGGGGCACTACACTGTTCTATGGAATGCTAAATATCCCACATCTTGTGAGAAGATACTGTTATTTCACATTACCCAGGATCTCACCGGCAGAATGATAACATTACCCTCATGTAGGAAGCATGAGCAGAAGCCAGTGGTCAGGTACCTGACTTTTTTCCCCCCAAAGGTGGTAATTTTTAAGTTTAATTTGGTGTTGTATCACAATGGAAGAGAAAGGGGCTTCCTATAGAAGTGGAACTTGCCATTTAGGTGCAAGACAAAAACAGTAGTGAGGGCAGGAACAATCAAAAACTCAGCACCACATCCCATGGGGTTAAAAAAGCCCGGGACTTTTAAGGTGCTTATACTCTAAGGTATGTAGCATAGATAAACATGTACAACTTATCCATAAAAGGATAATAATAAAAATTTGTAATAAAAATCTTTTTTATGGATAAGTTGTACATGTTTATCTATGCTACATACCTTAGAGTATAAGCACCTTAAAAGTCCAGGGGTTTTTTAACCCCATTTCCCTTTTTTTGTTCATTTAGGTGCAAGGTCCACTTTAATTTATAATAGTGGTGGTTAACATGGTAAATATAGGGGGCCTCAAGTGTGATCCAGAGGGCTGAACAATAGAAGTGTTTTGTAAATTTGCTATTATTTTGTTAATGTAGCATTTGGAGGACCTTCCAATTTTTCCTCATGTAGTGACCCCTGAGAGACAAACAAAGAAAAGAAGGTTTGGCTTCCTTTTTGTGATTCGATACCCAACATTTCAGTCCCAGTTCCCAATACACTGTTATCCCCACCCACAATCTGCTTCAGGGCCACCCAGTCTCCCACCAAGTGCCCACTCACTTACAGGAGAGGGCCACTCAAGCCCCACTTCTAGATATGCAGGGGGTGTATGCCCAGTAACTCAAATAAGGGGGGGGGGGGGGGAATTGTGATCCCAGGACATCGCCCAGGGAACAGCATCATCAGGACTGAGGTCCAAGATGCAGGACAGTCCTGGTAAATCTGGGAAAGTTGGCATCTAAGATGTGATGCTCTAATATTTTGCATGAGCATGAAAATTCCAAGTGCTCTGATGCCCCTGTCATAACAAGAACAATTTTCAAAGACTTAAACAATTTATGACTATCCACTGACTATTTACCAATAAAAACCAGAGACCCTTTGGAGTACTCCTACATATAAGTGGTTCCATATTTATACAAATGTTCTGCCAAACTCTGTTTTTCAACCTGTTTGCAACCTTTACCATCCCTGTACTTTTCCTCATACTTACAGTATCTTACTTACCTTACTTAATGACAGTCGTTCTACTGATCCACAAACGGCACTGCAGCTGTCAGCTAGATTAGCAAGCCCAAACATTTACAGGAGCTGTCAAGTGCCACAGAATAGAAAAGTTATCTTGTTTGCACAGTTGGCACAGACAATTTACATATCCAGGGACACAATAGATGACTTTTTCAGCTGGGACCATGCCTTTTTATTTGAGATGTGAGCCCATACTATTTTACATCTCTTGCATTCTCCTGCAGTGTGATCTCCCTGCCATACAGTATTTCCAGGACCTTTTACCTACCAGCTGTATACAGGGAGATTACAAAGTCCAGCTAGTGTCTGTGTCTCATAAACAGCAATGATTATATACAATATAGTGGTGTTTTAAGGTCCAATAAAATCATTTGTATCTCATCTACTGAGCAAAACAGACATCTTAAGGAAGAACTCCAAGAAAAAATAAAATTCTCCCATGCAGTAGGGCTGTGCCTGTAATGCATGGGTTTACTGGCTGCTCATTTTGTCCAGGGATGCACCTGAAGTCTATACTTACCCGATCCTTTGAGAAACCACACTCCCCCATCCAGCGTTGGACTATTCCTGTGGACCTCATGTTCAGAGTCAGTCTATGGGCGTGATGACATCAGGAACAGTCCTTTAACAAGACTGCTAGTGGGGAGGCGCTCAGATGATCAGCAGACTAGGTAAGAATATCTATACTCTGCAATCATCTAGACAAAAACGAGCAGTTAATCCATGCAGTGCAGGCACAGCCACACTGCATGGGGAAATAGAATTGTGCCTGGAGTTCTTCTTTAAACTGGCTATACATACTAATTTTTCTCTCATTCAGCCTATTCAATCAAACCTTGATCCACCCTAAGGCCTCGTTCACATGGGTGTACTTAAGCATACGCTCGTGCGAGGGCCTTGCTTGTCCACATGGGGATGCACAGGTGTTCTGTGCCAGGGCCAGGTGGAGCCGAGATAGGGTAAGTAATCCTGCCAGTTCCTGTACCCGCTACATAGCAAGCATTTAACCCCTGCAGTGTGGGTACCCCATTGCAAAGTTAGATGTTTTCTAATTATTGGAGTTAAGCTTTAAAGCTTGAGGTTTATGTATAATCCTTTCCAGAGAAGACATTTCCTGTCATAGAACAACATAAAAGCTCATCTTTCCCAGCACCTCCGAACCCTGGTCTGATTCTGGGCAACGATTCCTCAAAGTCCACTAAGAAACTAGTCTTCTTGGTTCCCTGTAGTTCTCACTGGTTCCTCCTGCTAACCTCCATGTTTGCTGAAGAGTGTGGTGACATGGAGGCCAGCAGGCGGAATAATTGAACAGGTGTAGGAGACCCAAAAGTCCGACATTCCCAGAAGTGTAGGTTTCCTAGGGGAATTCAGGAGACCATTTTTCAGGATAGGAGCAGCATTTGGAGGTGCGGACATCAGAAGGGTGAGTAGTTACACTGTTCTTTTAAAGGTATTAGCTTTAAATAATGATGTTTTCAAATTTGTGGGTTCCATGGTTATTTTTTTTTTCTATCACATATTCACACATTCCTGAGATATTTTGAAGTCTGAGGCATGTGATCTCTCATGGTTTCCAAACTTGGTGACCTAACTGTGGACATCTGTTCCTGCTACTACAGCCTTATGTCTGCTAGTATGGTTCCGTTCTGCTCCTTTTACTAATCAGAAATAGTACAGGGGTGTTTTAACATTTGTACATGCTTCTGAATTTTCAATAATTCTCATAAATATCAAATCAATCAAATACAAATCAATAAAACAAAGGAGTGTAAATGCTTGTTTATTTACTACTTTTATTTACTGCTGTCAGTAAGTGTTTACCAATCCTGCACAGTCCTGAGATACACCAGATAATCTGGTCCAAATGTTTTTTTCTAGTACACAGAGAGGATTTTCATTGTTGAAGAACTTGGATGGGGTGTAAGTTGATACGGGATACTCCAGATATACTGAATATTTTCAAGAGGACACTCCACTTTGCTAAGCCTTCTTGATGCAAGAGAAAATGGCAGAACAGAGTCCCCTTTTAAAAGCTATCAGAGACAGAACTACCATTGGCTCTTTCACCCAAAGGTGAAAGGATCACCAGATGCCTCCTTCCAGTATCCAGCGGACACTCTTTAATGAGGGAGAGATTGATGCCCACAATGCCATAGGACATTCAGATCCTATTTATCAAACCTGCAGCCTGTGAGACCAGAACAGCCAAAAGCAGTCAACAGCTGCTCCAGTAATTACAGAGGACCCAAAAAAAAAAAAATGCCTAACATCCCAGCAACCTAACTAGGAGGGTGCTACACTATGTACATATCTATAAATTAATATTTCTTTGTACAGATCTCGAAAACTAAAAAAATACTAAATATTTAGCTAGATCTAGCCAACACCCCATCAATACCATTCATATGGTTCTCTCTAGTACCACAGAGAACTTTGTTGTAGAATACATTTCTACAACATCTAAACATTTCAGGTTCCAAGCATTAATGCCCCATTCACATCTGGGCATAACATAAATGTGGGCAAAAACACATTCTTCCAAGAGCCAAAACGTGAGAAAAACACACAAAGAAGTGCATTGCAAAATGTGCTTTGCTCGGTGACAAAATTTGGTACATGATTTTCTTTGGAGCGTTTTTGGAGTAAAGGGAGGCCCATTGAAATGAATGGTGCCGCTACAAAAAAGGTGCACAAAACGTGAGCCTTGGCCATGCACTAGTAGATTTTTGAACAAATACTCGTACAAAAATGCTTAGTACATTTGATAAATGCCATTCTGAAGCACTTCAAAATTTAATTTACTTTAAACATTCTAACAATTGGAATTAATGGAATCTCCTAAATGAAAACCACATTCATTGTCAGAAATTTGTTAGTTTGAGAACATTTTTCCATCCTACTCCTTCAAATTTTCTTGTCACTGCTGTCCAAAAGGAATGTCAATTTGACCCCATTAACAAATAGAAAGAGCAAAAAATTTTAATGAAACTCTACTAGTGTGTGGCCAGCTTAAAGTGATACTAAATTTAGTTTTTTTTTTGTTTTTCAAAAAAGAATTTGTACTTATCTACTCTGTGTAATAAAATCACACACTTTCCTCTTCTTCTGGCAGTCCCTGCTGGCGCCGTTGGCCTCTCCCTCCTCTGGGTGCCCTCTGTAGCAAGCCGAGTGCTAAGGAGGGACCTGTGTGTGAGGGATGCCATTGGGTCCCAAGAAGCTTGACTGATGGCAGCTGGAGCCTATGGCTCTACTGCTCTCATTTTTTTCTGGCAAAGCAGGAATTGATGGGAGCCATGCTAGAGCCAGAGACAGTGCAGGAGTGGTGACAGGGAGCCAGGTACAGTTGTGCTCATAAGTTTACATACTTTGGCAGGATTTATGATTTCTTGGCCATTTTTCAGAGAATATGAATGATAACACAAAAACTTTTCTTTCACTCATGGTTAGTGTTTGACTGAAGTAATTTTATTATCAATCAACTGTTTTTACTCTTTTTAAATCATAATCACAACAGAAACTACCCAAATGACCCTGATCAAAAGTTTACAAACACCAGTACTGTGTATTGCCCCCTTTAACATCAATAACAGCTGTTATGCCCCGTTCACACGAGCGGAAATTCCGCCAGCAAAAGTCCGATCAGAGCTTTTGGTCGGAAATTGCGACCGTGTGTATGCACCATTGGACGTTTGCTGGCAGAATTCCAGCCAGCAAAAGATTAAGAGCAGGTTCTCTATTTTTCGGTCGGAAAAAGCTCCTATCCGAAAATGCGTTCGTCTATATGCAATTCGGACGTGCAAAAAAATCACGCATGCTCGGAACAATTTGACACATGCTCGGAAGCATTGAACTTCATTTTCTCGGCTCGTCATTGTGTTGTACTTCACTGCGTTCTTGACGGTCAAAAGTTCAGGGAACTTTTGTGTGACCGTGTGTATGCAAGCCAAGCTTGAGCGGAATTCCGTCGGAAAAACCATCCAAGATTTTTCCGACGGAAATTTCGCTCGTGTGTATGGGGTAGAAGTCTTTTGTGAGATTTGTGGATGAGGCTCTTTATCCTCTCAGATGGTAAAGCTGCCCATTCCTCTTGGCAAAAAGCCTCCAGTTCCTGTCAATTCTTAGGCCATCTTGCATGAACTGCACGTTTGAGATCTCCCCAGAGGGGCTCAATGATATTGAGGTCAGGAGACTGAGATGACCACTCCAGAACCTTCACTTTATTCTGCTGTAGCCAATGGCAGGTCGACTTGGCCTTGTGTTTTGGATCATTATAATGTTGGAATGTCCAAGTACATCCCATGCACAGCTTCTTGGCTGATGAATGCAAATGTTCCTCCAGTATTTTTTGATAACATACTACATTTATCTTGCCATCAATTTTGACCAAATTTCGTGTGCCTTTGTAGCTCACACATCCCCACAACATCAGCGATCCACCTCCGTGTTTCACAGTAGGAATGGTGTACCTTTTAATCATAGGCCTTGTTGACTCCTCTCCAAATGTAGTGTTTATAGTTGTGGCCAAAAAGCTAAATTTTGGTCACATCACTCCAAATGACTTTGTGCCAGAAGGTTTGAGGCATGTCTCTGTGCTGTTTGGCGTATTGTAAGCGGGATGCTTTGTGGCATTGCGTAGTAATGGCTTTCTTCTGGCGACTCGACCATGCAGCCCATCTTTCTTCAAGTGCCTCCTTATTGTGCATCTTGAAACAGCCACACCACATGTTTTCAGAGAGTCCTGTATTTCACCTGAAATTATTTGTGGATTATTTTTTTGCATCCCGAACATTTTCCTGGCAGTTGTGGCTGACATTTTAGTTGGTCTACCTGACTGTGGTTTGGTTTCAACAGAACCCCTAATTTTTCACTTCTTGATTAGAGTTTGAACACTGCTGATTGGCATTCTCAATTCCTTGAATATCTTTTTATATCCCTTTCCTGTTTTATACAGTTCAGTTTTGCTTTCCCCATGACTCAGAATCCAGAAACATCAGTACAGCACTGGATGAAAGATGCAAGGGTCTGTCAGGAGTCCAGAAACTCATTGACCTTTAAGGCTAGGTTCACACTGGCACGAAATGACTGTTGTACGACTGTAATCCTACTTTGCACTGCAACATCCCTCCTACATTGGTCTTACTTTGGTCCTACTTCCATCCGAACAAGATAAAATTTTGCTCCGACTTTGAGATAGTACGACTTGTCTTTTGACCAATCAAAACAATCCCAGTATGACATAAATTCCTTTCAATGCTACTGTAATCACCATGTCGGATGTCACAAGTCAGATGGTTAGAACGAGGATCCTACTTTCATCCGATTTCAATGATATTCAATGGGCTGAAGTAGGATCAAAGTTGGACCAAAGTAGTGTAGGGAGCATTTTCAAAGTCGGACCAACTTATGTCGGACCAGTTGAGACCGCTCTCATAGGGAAACATTGATTTACACACGTCATTCGACATGAGCTCCCAAAGTTGGAGTGTTTGTCGTACCAGTGTGAACCCAGCCTTAGGCCGGGTTCACACTGGTACGACACGACAGTCGTACCACTCTGGATCCGACTTTGCCCTGAGATTTAAAGTCCGACATCCGTCCAACTTCAATGAACAGGGATTTGACTTTGATCCCGACAATGCCAGGAACTTTGCGTCTGGTATGAATCTTTAGGAGGAATTCCACGCAAAAAATGAAAAAAAAAAAAAATGGCATGGGTTTCCCCTTCAAGACCATACCAGACCCCTCAGTCTGGCATGGAGAAAAAATGGCGTAGGGTTGCCCTCAAAATCCATATCAGACCCTTATCCGAGCACGCAGCCCGACAGGCCAGGAAAGGGGTCCAGGAGTGAGCGCCCCCCCTTCTGAACCATAACAGGCAGCATGCCCTGAACATAGGGGGTGGGTGCTTTGGGGCCCAAAGCACCCCAAAGCACCTTGTCCCCATGTTAATGAGGACAAGGGCCTCTTCCCAGCAACCCTGGCCGTTGGTTGTCAAGGTCTACGAATGGGGGCTTATCGGAATCTGGAAGCCCCCTTTAACAAGGGGGCCCCAAGATCTCGGCCCCCCACCCTATGTGAATGAGTATGGAGTACATTGTATCCCTACCCTTTCACCTAAAAAAAGTGTCAAAAATAAAACACAGTACACAGGTTTTTAAAGTAATTTATTAACGCAGCTTCGGGACTCTTCCGACTTCTTCTCCCCTCTCCGGATCTTCTCCCTCTTCTGGTGATGTCTTCTGCCTCTGCTGGTTCTTCTCCCTCTGTCCGCTGTCTTCTCGTTCTTTTGCTGGGTCTTCTCACTCTTTTGCTGGGTCTTCTCCACTGTGTTCTCCCTCTGTTCTTCTTCCAAGGTCGACTCGACGCTCGCTCCCGTGCTGGGTGCGCAGTGTGCCACTACTTATATTGGCGGACAGAGGGAGAAGAACAGGAGAGGCAGAAGATGTCGCCAGAAGAGAGAGAAGAGCTGGAGAGGGGAGAAGAAGTCAGATGAGTCGCCGGAGCTGCGTTAATAAATTACTTTAAAAACCTGTGTTTTATTTTTGACACTTTTTTTTTTAGGTGAATGGGTAGGGGTATAATGTACCCCAAACTCATTCACATAGAGTGGGGGGGGCTGAGATCTGGGGGCCCCCTTGTTAAAGGGGGCTTCAAGATTCTGATAAGCCCCCACCCACAGACCCTGACAACCAACAGCCAGGGTTGTTGGGAAGAGGCCCTTGTCCTGATCAACATGGGGACGGTGCTTTGGGGTGGGGGGAGCAAGACCCCCCGCCCCAAAGCACCCACCCCTCCATGTTGAGGACATGTGGCCTGGTACAGTTCAGGAGGGGGGGGGCACTCGCTCGTCACCACCCCCTTTCCTGGCCTGCCGGGTTGTGTGCTCGGATAAGGGTCTGATATGGATTTTTGGGGGATCAACACTGTTTTTCTCGGCTTGGGGGTTCCCTTAAAATCCATGCCAGACCAAAGGGTCTGGTATGTTCTTGGAGGGGGGAACCCATGCCCGTTTTTTTTTTTCATTTTTTGCGTGGGCTTCCCCTTCAAGATCATCGGAGCACAAGTAGCATGCCGGTGATCCAACTTTTATCCGACTTCAGTGATATTCAATGGGCTGAAGTAGGATCGAAGTAGGATCAAAGTCGGACCAAAGTAGTGCAGGGAGCATTTTCAAAGTCGGACCGACTTGTGTCAGACCAATTGAGAGGGCTTTCATAGGCAAACATTGCCTTTCACACGTCATGCGACATGAGCTCCCAATATCGGAGCGTTTATCGTACAAGTGTGAACCCGTGACACGCACACACACTAATTACAAGCAAACAGATCACAGGTGAGGATGGATATCTTTAATAGCCATTCAAACCCCTTTGTGTCAACTAGGGATGAGCTTCGAGTTCGAGTCGAGCTCATGTTCGACTCGAACATCAGCTGTTCGCCAGTTCGCCGAACAGCGAACAATTTGTGGTGTTCCCGGCAAATTCGAATGCCGCAGAACACCCTTTAAAAGTCTATGGTAGAAATCAAAAGTGCTAATTTTAAAGGCTTATATTCATGGTATTGTCATAAAAAGTGTTTGGGGACCTGGGTCCTGCCCCAGGGGACATGGATCAATGCAAAAAAAAAGTTTTAAAAACGGCCGTATTTTCAGGAGCAGTGATTTTAATAATGCTTAAAGTGAAACAATAAAAGTGTAATATCCCTTTAATTTTCATACCTGGGGGGTGTCTATAAAGTATGCCTGTAAAGGGGCGCATGTTTCCCGTGTTTAGGTGACAGCAAAATGACATTTCAAAGGAAAAAAAGTAATTTAAAACTACTCGCGGCTATTAATGAATTACCGGTCCAACAATACACATAAAAGTTCATTGATAAAAACAGCATGGGAATTCCCCACAGGGGAACCCCGAACCAAAATTTAAAAAAAAAAATGACGTGGGGGGGTCCCCCTAAATTCCATACCAGGACCTTCAGGTCTGGTATGGATATTAAGGGGAACCCCGGACAAAATTAAAAAAAAATGGCGTGGGGTCCCCCTCAAAATCTATACCAGACCCTTCAGGTCTGGTATGGATTTTAAAGGGAACCCCGCGCCCTAAATTTAAAAAAAAAATGGCGTGGGGTCCCTCAAAAATCTATACCAGACCCTTATCCGAGCACGCAACCTGGCAGGCCGCAGGAAAAGAGAGGGGGACGAGAGAGCAGCACCCTCTCCTGAACCGTACCAGGCCACATGCCCTCAACATTGGGAGGGTGCTTTGAGGTAGCCCCCCAAAACATCTTGTCCCCATGTTGATGGGGACAAGGGCCTCATCCCCACAACCCTTGGCCGGTGGTTGTGGGGGTCTGCGGGCGGGGGGCTTATCGTAATCTGGAAGCCCCCTTTAACAAGGGGACCCCCAGATCCCGGCCCTCCCCCCTGTGTGAAATGGTAAGGGGGTACAAAAGTACCCCTACCATTTCACAAAAAAACTGTCAAAAATGTTAAAAATTACAAGAGACAGTTTTTGACAATTCCTTTATTTAAATGCTTCTTCTTTCTTCTATCTTCTTTCTTCTATCTTCCTTCGGTTTCTTCCTCCATCTGCTTCTTCTTCTGGTTCTTCTGGTTCTTCCTCTGGTGTGCTCGTCCGGCATATTCCTCCGTGGCGTCGGCGTCTTTTCCCCTTCTTCTCCTCGGGCTGCTCTGCATCCATGATGGCATGGAGGGAGGCTCCCGCTGTGTGATGCTTCTCTCTTCATCTTTTTCTCTTCATCTTTTTCTCTTCATCTTCTTCTCTTCATCTTCTTCTCTTCATCTTCTTTTCGGGCCGCTCCGCATCCATGATGGCATGGATGGAGGCTCCCGCTATGTGACGCTTCTCCTCTTCTGACGGTTCTTAAATAACGGGAGGCAGAGCCATCTGGTGACCCCCCCCCTCTGACGCACCGGGACTTGACGAGGACTTCCCCGTGGCATTCCCCATGACGTCAGAAGGGGGCGGGGTTACGTAACGGGTGACCCGCAGACCCCCACAACCACCAGCCAAGGGTTGTGGGGATGAGGCCCTTGTCCTCATCAACATGGGGACAAGGTGTTTTGGGGGGCTACCCCAAAGCACCCTCCCAATGTTGAGGGCATGTGGCCTGGTACGGTTCAGGAGGGGGGGCGCTCTCGTCTCCCCCTCTTTTCCTGCGGCCTGCCAGGTTGCATGCTCGGATAAGGGTCTGGTATGGATTTTTAGGGGGACCCCACGCCATTTTTTTTTTAAATTTAGGGTGCGGGGTTCCCCTTAAAATCCATACCAGACCTGAAGGGTCTGGTATAGATTTTGAGGGGGACCCCACGCCATTTTATTTTTAATATTGGCCGGGGTTCCCCTTAATATCCATACCAGACCTGAAGGGCCTGGTATGGAATTTAGGGGGACCCCCCACATCATTTTTTTTTTAAATTTTGGTTCGGGGTTCCGCTGTGGGGAATTCCCATGCCGTTTTTATCAATGAACTTTTATGTGCATTGTCGGATCGGCAATTCATTAATAGCCGCGAGTAGTTTTAAATGACTTTTTTTCTTTTGAAATGTCATTTTGCTGTCAGACTGTTCTAAAACGGGAAACATGTGCCCCTTTAGAGGCATACTATAGACACCCCCCAGGTACGAAATTTAAAGGGATATTACACTTTTATTGTTTCACTTCAGGCATTATTAAAATCACTGCTCCCGAAAAAAACGGCCGTTTTTAAAACTTTTTTTTGCATTGATCCATGTCCCTGGGGCAGGACCCAGGTCCCCAAACACTTTTTATGACAATAACTTGCATATAAGCCTTTAAAATTAGCACTTTTGATTATTCATGTTCGTGTCCCATAGACTTTAACGGTGTTCATGTGTTCGAACAAATTTTTTGCCTGTTCGCAAGTTCTGGTGCGAACTGAACAGGGGGGTGTTCAGCTCATCCCTAGTGTCAACTTGTGTGCATGTTATTAGGCCAAAATCACCAGGGTATGTAAACTTTTGATCAGGGTAATTTGGGTAGTTTCTGTTGTGATTATGATTTAAAAAGAATAAACACAGTTGATTGATAATATAATAAATGGCTTCAGCCAAACACTAACCATGAGTGAAAAAAATGTTTTTGTGTTATCATTCATATTCTCTGAAAAATGGCCAAGAAATCATATATTCTGCCAGGGTATGTAAACTTAAGAGCACAACTGTATTGCCCTGTACACACGATAGGATTTTACGACAAAATTCATGGATTTTTTCCGATGGATGTTGGCTCAAACTTGTCTTGCATACACACGGTCACACAAATCTTGTCAGAAATTCCAAACGTCAAGAACACGGTGATGTACAACACGTAAGACGAGCCGAGAAAAATGAAGTTCAATAGCCAGTGCGGCTCTTCTGCTTGATTCCGAGCAAGTGTGGAACTTTGTGCGTCGGAATTGTATACACACGATCGGAATTTACGACAACGGATTTTGTTGTCGGAAAATTTGAGAACCAGCTCTCAAATTTTGTGTGACGGAAATTCCGATGGAAAATGTCCGATGGAGCCTACACACGGTTGGAATTTCCGACAACAAGCTCCTATATAACATTTTCCCTCGGAAAATCCTATCGTGTGTACGGGGCATTGTGTTCAGGAATAGAGTGGGGGTGGACAATTGGGGTGTTTTTTAAAAAAACATTTAAGCTTTAGTACAACTTTAAATGAATATGCATCTAGCACTCCAAATATTTGATTTTTTTAGATTAAAATAAAGTGCTGATGCCACCACAATATTTTCTTTGACCTAAACAGAATTTAAACTATCCTCCACCTTTTTCACTACATTGTTAAACAAAAATCTCTGTTATTCTATTTAGCAATGGATCGAATATCATGTAATTTTGTTGTATTTTACAGATCTTTATTAAAACATGTCTTTTTGTAAAGCATAGCTCCAACGGTGAAACCCAAGATGTGAGTTCTCTTACTTGAAAGAAGTCCAAGTATTTCTCAAACAAGGTCAGGTTGCAGGGAAGTGAAGGACCTTCTGGAATATTACTTTTAAAAGTACCAGGGCCCATTTAGATCTATGTATGTGCAGAGGTGCCTTTTTTGTAGTGATAGATAGTCGTTTTGTCATGTGCTAATGTATATATCCTTTGTCATTAACCAAAGCTTGAAAATACCTGTTACCAAGCATCAAATACAATGTTATATGGGTTTTGATGCATAGTCATTGACTTCTATGGGCCTCCCAATGTATAAAATGCAGAAAAAAAACAGGTATCATATTTTACAAACAGCAATGATGAGCCGAACATGCCTGATTTGGTTTGAGCGGGTTTCAGCCAACATCACTAAAGTTTGGGTTCCAAATCCAAACCCAACTTAAGTCAATGGGAGCATGTATTAATACAGAAAAAAAATGTTTTTAAATTCTATTTGGTAGGAATCAGTGACTTTAGTGATGCTTTAAGTGAAACATTAACAATACTCCAATAAATAACATGCCTGGGGGATTCCCTGACCCTACAACCTATTACAACAAAACTAACATTTACAATGAAATACGTGCTTAAATTGCTGTCAAAATGGCAGCTTCCAGTCGCATTCTGTTTGTAAACAAAGCAGACGGAGGTTCTATTCATCCATACTAGACCCTTATCCAAAATAAGGGTTTGGTATAGATGTAAATGAGAGAGAGCCCCACACAAATAAAAAAGTCATGGGGTTCCAGCCCTTCAGGTCTGGTATAAGATTTATGTGATGTGTGTTTTAACATGTGCTGACATGTTTTGATACATTTAGAAGTAGAGCATGTATCAGCAAATATGCAAAGATGTGAATCCAGCCTAAATCATACAAAATCAAGTTTGCAGGAAATTTCACTGCAGGGAAAAAAGTAGGAACTGATTAAAACCCGTAAGGATTAAATTCTAAAGTTCTCAGGAATCCAAACAGATCTTTGTCTTCGCTTCACCTGACTGAAAACATTGCATTACTCCCTGCTGTAACTGTTGTTCTTGGATGCCCTCACAGCAGCCTTGATCTATAGTGAGGGAGACTCGGACAGGGAACCCTCACGCTGGAAATTGACCTTGTCATCCTCCTTGGTCCTGACCTCTTTCCCCTTTCCTCTTATCTTTTTTTTCTTTCCCATTGTTACCCTTACTTTTTCTCATCCCCCAATTTTCTCACCCTCCTATTCCCATTCCAATCCCCTCTATCACCCCTCAACACCTCTACTCTCACCCTAGCCATCAGTGGACTACCCCTCTGGTCTTACCCTACCGCTCCCAAGAGTTCATCTCTCACCTACACATACATTTACTTTTGTAGAGGGGTCCACACAATGAACCATGTGGACTACACAATGCATGTTGTTCATATTGAAACACCATAGTCATGTAGCCTTCAGCAAGTCTCCAATGTGTCTCCTAGTAGAGAAGAGTATATGGGTCTGTAACGAGTAGTGAATAGTGTACAGGGATCAGTTGTATGTAAGACAGTGTACAGAGACCAAGAATACATAGGGCAAAATAAAGGGGTCAGTAGTATTTTATGGAAGTGTACAAGGGTCATTATCTTGTAGGGCAGAGTACAGGGGTCATCGGTTTGTAGGGCAGAGTACAGGGGTCATCGGTTTTTAGAGCAGAGTACAGGGGTTATCGGTTTGTAGAGCAGAGTACAGGGGTCATCGGTTTGTAGGGCAGAGTACAGGGGTCATCGGTTTGTAGGGCAGAGTACAGGGGTCAGGGGTTTGTCGGGTGGAGTACAGGGGTCAGCGGTTTGTAGGGTTGAGTACAGAGGTCAGTGACACTTACAGCAGTGTACAGGGATCCACAGTATGTAGAGCAATGTACAGAAGTCGGCAGTATGTAGGGCAGAGTACAGGGGTCAGCTGTGTGTTGAGCAGTGTAGAGAAGCTAGTATTATGTAGGGAATTATACAGGGGTCAGTAGTATGTAGGGCAGAGTATGGGGGTCGGCGGTATGTAGGGAAGTGTACAGAGGTCAGTAGGATGTCGGGTATTGTACGGGGTCAGTAGGATGTAGGGCAGTGTAAAGAGGTCAGTGTATGGGGACAGTAGTATGTAGGGCAATGTACGGGGGTCAGCAGTATGTAGAGCAGAGTACAGAGGTCAGTAGTAGGTAGGGCAGTGTACAGGGTCAGTAGGATGTAGGGCAGAGTACAGAGGTCAGTAGGATGTAGGGCAGTGTACGGGGGGTCAGTAGTATGTAGGGTTTTGTACAGGGATCAGCAGTATGTAGGGCAAAGTACAGAGGTCAGTAGTATGTAAGTCAGTGTGCGGGGGTCAGTAGTATGTAGAGCAGTGTGCGGGGGTCAGTAGTATGTAGGGCAGTGTGTGGGGGTCAGCAGTGTGTGGGGGTCAGCAGGATGTAGGGCAGTGTATGGGGGGCAGTGTGCGGGGGTGTTAAGGCTGGGCTCAGCCCTTCCTTCTCTGAGCTGGCCACTCAGCTGTCGTCTAATTGCCAGCTCCTATCTCTCCACAGTGACTCACCTGTTGATGATATCCTGCTCGTCACATCCTGCCTACTTAAGCCGTCCAGCCCAGATGATCTCTGCCTTCACCCTGGTCAAAATCACAGAGACTATCTCCTGCATTCCTGTTAAAGACTTGCTTATCTGACATTCCTTCTGGCTCCAGATCCTGCTTGCTGTTCCACTACGCTGTCCCCTGGCTTCCTGACTTGTCTGACTATCCGTTCCGGTTACCGAACTTTGGCTATGTTTTGACTACGTTTGTTCTATTTACTTTTATTATTAAACAAGTGTGATTTAACTGTACTTCTGTCTCGGTCTGATTCATGGTTTCTGACAGGGGGTGAGCAGAATGTAAAGCAGTGTGCGGGGGGTCAGCAGGATGAAGGGCAGTGTGCAGGGGTCAGCAGGATGAAGGGCAGTGTGGTGGGGATCAGCAGGATAAAGGCCATGTACAGGGGTCAGCAGGATGTAGGGCAGTGTGCGGGGGTCAGCACAATGTAGAGCAGTGTCCGGGAGTCAGCAGGATGAAGGGCAGTGTGCAAGGTTTAAAAGGATGTAGAGCAGTGTGCGGAGGTCAGTAGCATGTAGGGCAATGTGCAGAGGTCAGCAGTATGTAGGGCAGAGTACAGAGGTCCGTAGTATGTTGGGCAGCGTACAGAGGTCAGTAGTATGTAGGACAGCGTACAGAGGTCAGTAGGATGTAGGGCAGCGTACAGAGGTCAGTAGGATGTAGGGCAGCGTACAGAGTTCAGGAGGATATAGGACAGAGTACAGTGGTCGGTAGTATGTAGGGCAGTGTACAAAGGTCAGTAGTATGTAGGGCAGAGTACAGAGGTCAGTAGTATGTAGGGCAGCGTACAGAGGTCGGTAGGATGTAGGGCAGGGTACAGTGGTCGGTAGTATGTAGAGAAGCGTACAGATGTCAGTAGAATGTAGGGCAGTACAGGGGACGGTAGTATGTAGGGCAGTGTATGGGGGTCGGTAGTATGTAGGGCAGAGTACGGGGTCAGTAGTATGTAGGGCAGTGTACGGGGGTCGGTAGTATGTAGGGCAGAGTATGGAGTCGGTAGTATGTAGGGTAGTGTACAGAGGTGGACAGTATGTAGGGCAGTGTATGGGGGTGTTATGGCTGGACTCAGCCCTTCCTTCTCTGAGCTGGCCACTCAGCTGTCGTCTAATTGTCAGCTCCTATCTCTCCACAGTGACTCACCTGTTGATGATATCCTGTTCGTCAGTCCTGCCTACTTAAGCTGTCCAGCCCAGATGATCTCTGCCTTCACCTTGGTCAACATCACAGAGACTCCTGCGTTCCCGTTAAAGACTTGCTTGGCTGACATTTCTTCTGGCTCCAGATCCTGCTTGCTGTTCCGCTACGCTGTTCCCTGGCTTCCTGACTTTCTGGCTTGTCTGACTATTCGTTCAGTGTGTGGGGGTCAGCAGGATGTAGGGCAGTGTGCAGGGGTCAGCAGGATGTAAAACAGTGTGCGGGGGTCAGCACAATGTAGAGCAGTGTCTGGGGGTCAGCAGGATGAAGGGCAGTGTGCAAGGTTTAGAAGGATGTAGAGCAGTGTGCGGAGGTCAGCATGATGAAGGGCAATGTGCGGGGGTCAGTAGTGTGTTGGGCAGTATACGGGGTCAGTAGCATGTAGGGCAATGTGCAGAGGTCAGCAGTATGTAGGGCAGAGTACAGAGGTCCGTAGTATGTTGGGCAGCGTACAGAGGTCAGTAGTATGTAGAGCAGCGTACAGAGGTCAGTAGGATATAGGACAGAGTACAATGGTAGTATGCAGGGCAGCGTACAAAGGTCAGTAGTATGTAGGGCAGAGTACAGAGGCCAGTACTATGTAGGGCAGTGTACAGAGGTCAGTAGGATGTAGGGCAGAGTAAAGGGGTCGGTAGTATGTAGAGCAGCATACAGATGTCAGTAGGATGTAGGGCAGTACAGGGGACAGTAGTATGTAGGGCAGTGTACAGGGGTCGGTAGTATGTAGGGCAATGGACAGGGGATGGCAGTATATAGGGCAGTGTACAATGGTTGGTAGTATGTAGGGCAGAGTATGGGGTCACTAGTATGTAGGGCAGAGTACGGTGGTTTATCCTCACTTCTATTCCTGGAGACATTGGTGTTCAGGGTAGTCAGAGTGAATCTCTTCAAAAAGGACCCAGACTGCAAAAAAAAAAAAAAAATGCCGTAATTTCTATCCTCTCACCATTCTATATCTCTGAAAAGAAGAGCTTTTGCTTTCATATACACTTCAAAAAGACAAAGTAGAACCAGAGTTTATAAACACGATGCCCTGTCACGATCATTACCACCACCAAAAAAGATCTATTAAAGTGGAGTGTAAACTCCCATGTATGAATTTTACCTATAGGGAAGCCTATAATAAGACTTACCTATAGGTACTGTAAATATCTCCTAAACGTGCACCATTTAGGAGATATTTACTTTTGATTTAGCCGGCGACGTCACTGGTGTATGCACTGTGAAGGAATTGCCACTGTTGCTTTAGAGTCCTGTGCCATAAATGGTGATGTCATTGCGGCTCCGGCCAATCACACAGCCAGAGTCCGTGAACCCGGAAGAAGAGCGGGTGAAGATGGAAGCGTCTTCCGCGGTGACAGCACGTGGCTGGAGGGCTTTATTCTAAGGTAAAGTATTTGGTGAGACACTCGCCCCTTGGAATTAAAGTAACCTGTATATATGGGCCGCTGCTGTACAAAATTATCCCCACAAGGTAGGGTAAATGAATGAAAGTAAATTAAACAGCGCTTGCTCCTCCTAGTTGTTATTATGTTCTAATAATGAATAACCTGATTATTAGGGGTAAGACTCCTCTGGGATAGAAATCCTCTGACTATGACTCCGGGGCTCCAGGAGTGAACAATGTACAACCCGTGTTTTAGAAAAGACAGAAAGCTCCTCATAGGAATATAAATCCTTCGGTTTAATGGTAAAAACAGACTAAAAATTACTTTCATCATAATGAGACCAACTGCACTATTGCAATCATCGGCGCATTTAGTCGGTGGAGACGCACGCTGAATGCGGAACCACCACCACGTCTCCACTGATTAAACGGGCCAATGATTGCAATAGTGGCGCTCGTCTCATTATGATGAAAGTTATTTTTTGTCTGCTTTTATCATTAAACCGAAGGATTTTTACACTATGAGGAGCTCTCTGTCCTTTCTTCAACACGGGTTGTACATTGTTCACTCCTGGAACCCCGGAGCCATAGTCAGAGGATTTATTATCCCAGAGGAGACGCTAGAAGTAACCAGAGTCCATGGTACTGGGTTAGGTCCCCTAAAAAGCCCTACAGGCACGACTGGCTCTGTTTGCTATAAGGCAAATGGGTCCAACCCATCCAGTGAGTCTCGAATGTACACTACCCCAAAGAGATGGATCACCACAGTATTGAAACTTGGAGCACTATAGCACTTTCCTGACTGTCAGAAACCATGAATCAGACTGAGACAGAAGTACAGTTAAATTACACTTGTTTAATAATAATAAAAAAAGGTAAAAACAGAGTAAACATAGTAAAAAAAAAGTCAGAGTTCAGGAACCGGAATGGATAGTCAGAAAAGCCAAAAAGTCAGGGAGCCAGAGAAGAACGTAGTAGAACAGCAAGCAGGATCTGGAGCCAGAAGGAATGTCAGCCAAGCAAGTGGAGGACAAGGGCATGTACGTCCGAGGATGAGACCCTATGGCTTAACCCACTGACTGCATATACCTCTTCTAAGTCGAATGGAATGTGGTTTAAGATGGAATCAGTGATGTCTAGATCAGGTACTAATCCCTTAGGCTAATGACCTAGGCCCAGAACAAAGAGTTGGTGACAGGCCCTGAGAAGAGCTAGAGAAGAGATTGGAAGATCCATAATCGTCTTTGATCGCCTAAGCCCAAGTCTGCTACTCTCGAGGAGCAGCAAAGTTCCTTTTCACTCAAATGTGCCCAGTAGGTGTTATATTGCAGATTTGGGCAGGAGGCTCAAGATCAGTGGGGCCTGTGCAGCACTTGTCTTTGTGATGTGATCTGTCTGCAACAAAACCTTGGGAGGACAACGGAAGACTCCTGGTGTGCTGGTGAGTTGTACTTTGTGCAGTAAGGAAGTCAATGGAATTTCTTTCCACTCTTCCAACTCCTCTAATTCCCACTATGGTTCTTTAGAGCAATCAAGTCTTTAAGCAAATGTTACCAAATGTTGTCCAACGGGAGCCATCGGTCCATTTTTCTTGGTCAGAAAGCAGATTTAGGCAAGATATGGAATGAAGGATCAAGATCTAAAAACATCATATGGAGTCATTGAGAACAATCACTCAAACCATCGTCAGATAAAGCAGCTACAGTTTCTCTAGATCTAGCTAATGTGTACATGCGCACTTCTGTACACCCAGGCTTCTGAGAGTTTCACTTTAGGGTCATTCAACAACCTTTGGTCTTTCCACATACTCAAGACATTTTCCAGAACATTGCTTCCAGTAGTGGCCATCTTGCAGAAGCAAGGGCTGCGGGTTCCTTATGTGGAAAACAGCTGCGGGTGGCTCAACATCCTGATTTGGACTCAGATCAAATTTGGACAGATCATCAACTGGGAAAGGCCAACTAATCTCATTATAATAATGACATTTTAGACATTCAGGAGAATACTGTAGAGTAGCCCTCACAGAGGGTGACAGTATTGGGTCCTTATGTGGAGGCAAGTCCTAGCTCTATCCCATCTGTATGTATCCCATGGTCTCAAATTGTCAAGAAGTAGTCTGAAGTAATCCATGCAGTCGTTGGATGCACTGGAAGATTGAAAACATCATAATCTGGCCTTCTAAGATAATAGAAGATTTTCTTCCTATTCCAGGGAAGATTATCCCACATATCAGACAAGTCCCGTTGATGGTGGCTAAGGATAGATGATTAGCTTTCATCAGCTTCCAGGCATACCAATCATCAAAGTCTATTCACTTTCTTGGTGTTCACCTCAGTGACCTCCTAGCTTAAGGTCAATGACATAGGCCAGTGTCTAACATCAGGGGTACAGCGATTCCCAAATGGGGAAGTCATTTGGGCAACACAGCCTAGGAGGCCTCAGTTATGCTCCAAACAAATGGCAATAGGTAATCTCCCATCATCATGGCAAGAAGAAATACAAGATTATTCAACTCATCCCAGAGGTATCTCCCATTTGGGTTTGCCAACAGTAAAACCTGTCCTCCTCATCGTTCTGTGTTCTGGCTTCCAAGAACTTCCTGTCAGACACTGTAAAATACAAAGCCTTGGATGTCAGGGGTAAGTCCCTAGACCAGCAAGCAGTACAATGAATCTCAACTTTGCAGTAAACTCAATGGTCAGGAATGGAAGTTATTCCTGCAAGAGGAGCTTCCCAGAATTGAAATCGGTGCATCTACTAACATCCAGCTGGGTCGGCAGATTCGCCTATATAGCCACCAGACTCTGTGATCTCCAAGCTCCTCATTGGGATTCATAGTCATACAGCTGTGATGAGGGCAATAATGATCCGGTGGCCTTGCAAGCCGTAGTGTCCTCAAAGTAGTCTTTGGTCCAAGAACCTCCTATACTTTCTGAGATCTCAGACTTTACACAAGGGAGCCAAGTGTATTCAAATTCTGCCATGTTATATCTAGGAAACAAAATGTACCAAATAATTCTGCGCTGCCCTAGGGGAAGAAGGTAAGCAGCTAACACGGCCAGTGAGATATATGCATATAAAAAGAAAACAAAAATAAGTGTAGCGCTAACATGAACAACCATAAATGTCAAACATGAAGATAATATAGTCCAAGGGCTAGTAGACCTCTAGACACAATATTAGACAAAAGTCCCAAGGCTAGTAGGCCTCTAGGCACAAATTAGACAGAAGTCCTCCATATTTGGGTGGCTCCTAATAAATGATAGTCCATAGAAATTCGTGATTTCATATGTGGAACATATCAATGGGTGCATAACATCTGGAGTGAAGAAAACACCACCACCAACAATAAGGAGGCTTACCGGTCCTACTGCCGCCATATGTACACAACGCTGATTTTAAAGATTTACATGTGAGTGTATTTCCTGGTTTTTAATAACTTTGTTACCTTTTTTTATGGATTTACACTATGTGGCCTTTCCTTTTTCCTTTCCATCTATTGTTACTGCCATTTGTCTTCTGACATCACCTTGAGAGACACACTGGTCCACAGTTCATCTTAGGACCTCCATCCCTCCAACTTCTCCGGATCTCCTACAGCTGCCTACCACCTAAGCCTGTTTTGACCCAACTAGGCGTATGTCTCTTTGGGTCCAATTAATCCAAGACACACTGGTCCACAGTTCATCTTAGGACCTCCATCCCTCCAACTAATCCAGATCTCCTTACAGCTGCCTACCACCTAAGCCTGTTTTGACCCAACTAGGCGTATGTCTCTTTGGGTCCAATTAATCCGGTAAGCCTCCTTATTGTTGGTGGTGGTGTTTTCTTCACTCCAGATGTTATGCACCCATTGATATGTTCCACATATGAAGTCACGAATTTCTATGGACTATCATTTATTAGGAGCCACCCAAATATGGAGGACTTCTGTCTAATTTGTGCCTAGAGGCCTACTAGCCTTGGGACTTTTGTCTAATTTGTGTCTAGAGGTCTACTAGCCCTTGGACTATATTATCTTCATGTTTGACATTTATGGTTGTTCATGTTAGCGCTACACTTATTTTTGTTTTCATGTTATATCTAGCAACTGGGAGGCCAAGTTAGGGAGGCTCATCTAAGGTTCTCATCTCCGGTATTTGGAAGCTGGGGCACCTGTGAAAAACTTCAGGTATACTAGAACGTGGGAAATATCGCAGAATTTAAGGATGGAATCCTCTGCTCCCAGCTGTAAAGATTAAGATGTCTGCAAGTAAGCCAAGATAAGGGATTGAGCGGTAGTCAAGTCTTAGTCAGGTCCTCACTTTTTGAGATCCAGTGACCACCGCACATCTTGGGGAAACCAATTCCAAAAGGCCGGTACAGTTCATTCTTTCCCCTTAGAACTTGCAGTGCAACTAGTGTTGGGAAGGTTGTCGCACTCTTCTATTCTTCTTCTGAAAAAGACTTCCTCAGTAGGTTCAGTGACACTAAAGCAGTATTTCTTAAACCGATCACGTCTGGGAGAAGGCGTTCAGATATCCAAGCGTCAATCGGTAAGCTACCTTTTTGCTACCATAATCAAACAAAATCGCTCTGGTTTCTTCTTCTCCAGCACCAGACGAAGGTTTGCATCCTTGCTTCTGGGTCAAGACATAACCCTTTCAGCATGTCCAAACTGAAATGTCTGCTTCACCACAAGCTGGGGTAATGGACTCTATGTGGAAGAAATACATGGAAGTGGCCCTTCTCTAGAAGGTCAGATAGTGGCCTTTTTAGGCCTGGCAGTATCAGAAGACTTTTCACTGTCCATTAGAACAATGGCATTATCTTGGGTCAAAGTAGCCTGAGGGGCTTATAGAACGAAGATGAATTAACCAATCTAGTACAGAGCTCACTTTAACAGACGGGTTGCGTACTCATGGGCGAAATTTAGAGGTCCAGAATTTTACAGGATACCAAGCAGGTTCATAGACTACAAACCAATTTTTTTGCCTATTGCAAAGTTAATCAATCAGCATTGAAGGCAGGGGAATTGACCTCCATTCTAAATTAATCTAATAATATATTGGTTAAAACACTTCTTCAGCATGAAAAAAAAACAGTAATAAAATTGCGCTTGCTCTGAAGTATGAGCTGCTAATACAGCAACAAGAAAAATTGCTCGGTAAACCAATAAAACAAAAAGTGTAGCGCTGAATGAAAATACACCCTCAGTGTATAAATTGTGAAAACATAATAATGAATATTAAATGAGTGTCCGATACTTTCGATAAAGGCAAAAGTCCATCGAAAACAAATTGAATGTCCTCAGTGAACCAATAATACACAATGAGGACCTAAAAGGCCACCACATGTGAAAAAATGTGCACAATGCCGTCAACAGCGTGTAATTCTGTACAAACTATTATAAAATAATATACGGCTGGTTACTATTATGTCCATTATATGTACATATTAGATCTTGTTGGATGGTGAATATAAAGATCAATTCCATACACCGCACCACAGTGTCTTCATAAAAACGTGCAATGCCCACAACCAGTAAAGATGGAGGCTTACCGGAGGGTTCGAACCCAGATCAGCATATACTGTCGGGGTCAAATCAGCTTGTATTGCACACCAGCAATGGGAGGGAGACCTTGGCAACCTGGAGATGGAAAAGTCCCAGGGGGCTTCATGGAAGGGTCTTCTCCAAAAGTGGCGTTAACTATCCCAACGTATGGCTGTCAGTGGGACTGACCCTCAATCCAAGATGGCGGCCTAGGCAGCGGCGGTGACGTTGGCTTTACATTCAGCTCCTTCAGCAGGAACACAGGAAGACGTCGGCACGAAGTCCCCGGATTACTGACTGTCCCTCGGCTGCTGGTCACATAGAAATCAATCAATGCTGACCAGAGGCGCCACTACCTCACCACAGGCCCCAGCTACAAGCCGGCTGGAGTCTTCCCTGTAAACTTACATTTTTTCACATGTGGTGGCCTTTTAGGTCCTCATTGTGTATTATTGGTTCACTGAAGGACATTCAATTTGTTTTCGATGGACTTTTGCCTTTATCGAAAGTATCGGACACTCATTTAATATTCATTATTATGTTTTCACAATTTATACACTGAGGGTGTATTTTCATTCAGCACTTCTTCAGCAGGGCCCTCCCTTATGGGTTTTGTAGGCATGCTACATCCTATACATATATGCTGTCATGCATGTGTCAGGAAAACAGAAAGTTCAATACTTACCCGACAGTAATTTTCCTTTTCTAATGCATTAGCATGACCGCATACAGGTCCCTCCCTTGTGGGTTTCGCATTTGAGTATAGTTACGAGAATGCCGCCTGCGAGGAGGTGACTCATTTATATATAGTATAACCAGTCCTGATTGGGCGAGGGATGGAGCCTATACCCATATGTGTATGCATGACGCTTATGCATCAGGAAAGGAGAATTACCGTCGGGTAAGTATAGAATTTTCAGTTTTTTGGCACAAAGAAAGGGACTATTTGCATTATACCACCTTACGCAGTTTAAATATGTTGCACTGTCACTTTAATTACTAATTTTCATCTAATTATGCACTGTAATATATGATGTAATATTGTCACCTTATTATTTCATTTTATCTATTGGTACACAACTATTTAGTTGGTATAAGGATCCACTTCTTTAACTTGTTCAGATCCGCGCTATATCCGAATGACGGCTACTGAAGGGTGCGCGCTGTGATCACCCGAGTCAATGAGACTCGGGTGATCACAGATCGGAGTAAGGGGTCAATCCCGGACCCTTACCACGTGATCAGCTGTCAGCCAATGACAGCTGATCACGTGATGTAAACAGAAGATCGTAATCTTTTTTTTTTCTTCTCACACTAACAGCGTGAGGAGAAAAAAAAGTCGATAACCGGCTTCTGTTGAAGGGACATCAGTCCTGCAGAGGAAGAGGCGAAGCCGCCTCATATGTGCCCACCAGTACCGCCTGCCAGTGCCACGAATCAGTGTCCACCAGTACATAAGTGCCAGCAATCAGTGCCACCTATCAATGCCCACCAGTGGTGCCAATCAGTGCCACCTAGCAGTGCTGCCTATCAGTGCCCATCCCTGCCAGCTATCAGTGCCACCTATTAGTGCCCTTCAGTTCCACCTATGAACACCCTTCAGTGCCCGCTCATCAGTGCCGCCTCTCAGTGCCCACCAATGCCACCTATCTGTGCCCACCAGTACCACCTCATCAGTGCCGCCTATTAGTGCCCATCAGTGCCACCTTATCAGTGTCGCCTTATCGATGCCCATCAGTGCAGCCTATCAGTGTAGCCTCAGCAGCGTACATCAATGAAGGAGAAAAATTACCTGTTTGCAAAATTTATTAACAAAATATAACACGGTTTTGTATTTTTTTTTTAAATTAAATTTGGTTGTTTTAATTTGTTTAACAAAAAATAAAAATCCCAGAGATGATCAAATACCACTAAAAGAAAGCGCTATTTGTGATAAAGATGTCATTTGTGTACAGTGTAGTATGACCGCGCAATTGTCATTCAAAGAGTAACAGCGCTAAAAGCTGAAAACTGGCCTGGGCAGGAGGGGGGTTTAGGTGTCCAGTAAGCAAGTGGTTAATATTTTGTATCAGGTCATTCCCTTAATTCCCAGGTTATTAATTATTAGAACATATTACCAAATAGAAGGTGCAAGTGCTGTTTAATTTACGTTCATTTATTCTAAGGTAAGTTTCACATAATGTGCTAATATGTGATGCATACTAGCACATTATGGCTTTGCCTTGCAGGTTGCAAAATAAATAAAAAAAAAAAAACACCCACAGCGGATTACTACCACTTTGTGTTCTGAACTTAAATTCTCCCCAACCCGGAGCTCCGCCGATACTAACAAATCTCCGCGGCAGCGCGCAGAGCCCGCATGCGCAGTAGAGGCGGCCTGTCGGAGGCGCGCCCGTGGGCTGGGCAGAGCGCGTTCATGGAATAACAGGCTGTTTCCTGGCATGTGCGCCGTGTGCCCCTCGGGAGGGCGGGGCCTGGCGGCATGTGACGTGGGGCGGGGCCGCTGTATTTATCACATCGCCGCGCTTCCTTCCGCGGCAACCGGAGGCTCCGGGATCGGGGTGGCTGGACGGTGAGAGCCGGGACACACCCTGGGCGGAACCCCGCACATTCCGGTGAGTGGTGGGGGGGGGGCGAGGAGGGAGCGCGCTTTCCGTGCACTTCACCCAACTCTACTGAAGGGAAAACTTTCCTCCCATTGGCACCGCCGCCATCATCATGATGAACCCCCCTCTGTACTATGACTGGTACAGTCCTGACCCGGGACAATAGTCCTTGTCGTGTTTATAGAACCGTCCTGGAGGACACAAGTTGTACTAATGACGTCTAATGAGCACACACTGATTATACATAGATATATATATATATATATTATAATGATGTGGGCTGTGCTCTGCCTCACACTTTGTACCTTGACTCTCTAGCGCCCCCTCATGTTGGGCTTTAGTCTAGCTGTACATTTCTGCCCAGAGTTCCTCCCTTCTACACCAATAACGTGCAACTTCACCGCAAGTGAACTCCGCCCACCCAGGTGGTTCTGCCCCCTCCCACACCATTGTGGTGTAGTGGGTAGCACTCTCGCCTAGCAGTAACAAGGGTCGCTGGTTCGAATCCCAACCACGACACTACCTGCCTGGAGTTTGCATGTTCCTCCGGGTACTCCAGTTTCCTCCCACACTCCAAAAACATGCTGGTAGGTTAATTGTATTCTGTCTAAATTGTCCCTGGTATGTATGAATGTGAGTTAGGGACCTTAGATTGTAAGCTCCTTCAGGGTAGGGACTGATGTGAATGTACAATGTATATGTAAAGCGCTGCGTAAATTGACAGCGCTATATAAGTACCTGAAATAAATAAATAAAATGCTTTGGTGTACCCAATGGCTCTGCCCAGACTTCAGGCCCCATTGACACCTGAGCGTAGCGTTTTTCCAGCGTCTTGTCGGGCATATTTGCGCGTTTCCATGCTGCGTTTTCTGGTGTTTTTGAGCTTTGGCGTGTTTTATTTTATTAGCCAATAGGAAAAAATGATCATCTGTTCCATCATTTGTTGCTATGTTTTCAGATTTTGTCTCCTGCTTCAAAAACGCCCAAATCTGCCCGATTCGTGCGACAAAAAAAGGCTCCAGAACTTGTTTGAGCTTCAGGCGACCTGGAGTGGAGATGTGAACTGTCTCCATAGAGAATAATGGATTTTTTTTTTTTTTTCCCCCTCAAGCGTTTTGTAGCTTCAGGCTTCAAGCTACAAAACGCTGAGGTGTGAATGGGCGCTAAGTCTCGGCAAAGCCTGTCAGGCACATTCTGGTGATTTCCCGCACCTGTGCAAAGACTGGGACGTTTCCTGGCAGATGTCTTTGCTCTGGAAAACCGTGTGTGTGTGTGTGTGTGGGGGTGTGTGTGTGTGTGTGGGGGTGTGTGTGTGCGCAAATGTACAGATGTGCCACGGGGTGTTCAGTACCCAGTTCTGTGCACACACAGGGGGCAGGGACAGGTTCTCCGATAGGTGAAAGAGGCTGAAATGCTGATTTGCAGCACAAATAGTGTGGTGTGTTTTTTTTTTTTTAGTTTTTTTTTTATATATATATATATATATATATATATATATATATATATATATATATATATATATATATAGTGTGTGTAAGGCATCATTCCCACGAGGCGGATCCGCTCAGCTCTATCCACCAGCATAGCAGGAGAATCTCTCTGTTGATTTCCGCTGAGCCGGCGGATGACAGGTCCGTCTCTGCCCACTGAGCGGGGGAGGGGCCTGTCAGAGCGCCGCTGATTCCTATGGAGGGACAGCATGTCCGTTATCATCAGATCTCATCCAATCCGCTAGGACGGATGTGAACGTATCGCCATACGTCTGATTTTAGCCGGTCGGATGTCAGCAGACAAAGCAACCGCTGACATCCATCACTCTATAGACCTGTATGGAGCGTCCGTTCAGGTCTGCCTAAAAAACTGACAGGTGGACCTGAATGGTCCGTTTGTATGAATGGGACCTAAGAGGAGGGGGGAGGTGACAGGGGAGCACAACATGCCTGTCAGGGTGAAGATTCGCGATCGGGCCGGGTTCACGCTGTGTGTGGCCGTGGGGCACAGCAGGGGGGTCCGGTGCGTCACCATTTCAGGTTCAAATATTTTTTGCTAAATTCGGACCCGAAACGGAGCCAAAGGTGCACAGGACTCCTGCTGTGCGCTCCACAGCCCAACCCCCCCCCCCCCCCCCCCCGAGATATGTGAACCAGCTCCATAGAGAACCGGTCACACTCTCCTGTCATGCAAATTGGATGCGGGGGAAACCCACTTCCAGTTCGCAGTAGTGTGATCCCAGCCTTAGAGACAATTTCAATGAGTTTTGTTGCATCCTGCCGCATTCCAGACATGCTCCACACAGAATAAATGCAGCAGGTCCTACTTTTGTTACTTTTGTTGACTGCACTGGTGTGAAGTAGGGACACTGGAATACATGGAGAACACGGTGCCTGCTTTTTGTGATGCAGATTGACCATCTGACCACCAGAAGGTTTTACCCTCTTCATGACCGGGGCATTTTTTTGCTATTCAGCACTACGCTACTTTAAAGCGGGGCTCCAGGCTCCTTCAGAAAAAAAATTAGCTGTTCACGTTTAATATTAGGACACTTGCCTTACCACGAATCCAGCGGCGTCTTCACCCGAAACGATTTTTTCAATTGGCTCTTGGGTGCCGCCGACATCTTGGCAAAGGGAAACCGGAGCCGGTTCTCTACTGCGCATGTGCGACGTGCTCTGAATGGGGCGGCTGCGGGGGAAGGAGGAGGGGAGTCCAACTTCTGATTGCGTTTGCCACAGCTGTCAAAACCAGATACCAGCTCCCCCACCCCAAAAGAAAAGGTGGCAAATGTGGCGTGGTGGGCGGAGGCAAACAAGCAAAGCTTTCCCTTTTTGGTGGAACTCCGCTTTAACTGGCAATTGCACAGTCATGCAACGCTGTACCCAAACAAATTTTAATCCCCCCCCCCCAACAAATAGAGCTTTTATTTGATCATTCCCCACTGCTTTTTTTTTTTTTTTTTTTTAAGTATATAAACTAGGGAAGCACCGATACCTGTTTTGTACCGATGCTCGTGGTCAAGTACTCACTGATACTATTGTACCAATACCTTTTGTGGTGGTTTGAGCCCATAAAAAAATGAATGTGCTCGAACTGCACTGACAAAGAATTGCTTGTGATTTGAACAGGAATGCGGTGTGATTCTGGACCGGATCATGTGGTTTCCTGCACCACTCTTGTGTGACCCAGGATTGTCATAGTGACCTCAGCCTGGGTTCACACGAGTGGTGCGGGAAAATGCATGCGATCTGGACAGGAATCGCATTGCATTTCTGTTCACATAACATGCAGTTCTTTGCTGTGCGATTTGAGCTTATTCATTTTATATGGGCTCAAATCGCACAGTTATCGGAACATTTGTGCAAGTGCTTAGTATCTGTACTGGTACTAGTATCGGTGCAACCCTAAGGGTCGGTTCACACATGGGCAACACGACTTTAGCGCGACTTTGTACCGCGACTTCAACGCGGCTTCAGCGCGACTTTAGCGCGACCTCAGCGCGGCTTGGGTAAATTACGAGGCGACTTGAAGTCGCCTCCATGACAGGCGACTTCGCCTGTGGCCAATCACCTCTCTGGGAGGGAGGGGGGGAGGGAGGGGTTTTCTCTGCAAAATCGCTTGACTTTACAGAGAGATCCGACTTGCAGGCGACTTACATTGAGTTGAATGGGTACAAGTCGCCTACAAGTCGGATAGAAGTAGTACAGGAGTCTTTTCTGAAGTCGGAGCGACTTCAGTAGTGTCAATTAAGACGCTCCCATTGCCTACCATGTTAACCTAAATGCAAAGCGACTTGGGGCGACTTGAGGGCGTACAAGTCGGATCCCAAGTCGCCCCAGTGTGAACCGACCCTTACATAAACTCAAAAAGACAGAAAAATAAGAAAAACAAACAAAAACATTTTCTACTTTCTGTTATAAAACATGTCCACTGAAATCAAATTTCTTTAAGTTTAGGCCAAAATGTATTCTGCTACATGTTTTTGGTAAAAACTAAAGTGTGATTTTGGGGACACAAGTATAGTTCTGATCGTGATGCAGATGATCAGTACAGACCCTATACTAGTAATGGTGGTAATCAGCGACTTCTAGTGTATCTGATAGTGTGGTGGGAAATCTGGCTCTAACTGATGCTGGTAGGGACACTTAAAAGTGATAATACTGTACTAATGGCACTGGCTGGGTGATGGGGGTTATTGGGCACATAGTTAATCCATTGATTGCCCTCCTAACAAGTGCATACAGGTGTATGTGTGCTGCTTTTACTTACAGATCATCTGGCTTGAGTCTCTCCTTGCTTTCACTTCTGAACTGTAACAGAGCAGGGAGAAATCCAGCCAGATCTGTGTATGATGTGTGTACCAACACCCAGATTTCTGTGCTGTGATTGGCTACAGCAGATTAACAGGTGTATAGCTAAAATCATCGGCTGTTACCTGCTGACAAACTCGTGCTGCATCCAATTACAGTACAGGTCAGCAGGGGGCGTGTATGTGTGCCTATAAACCAGAAAGTACACCGCAATGTACAGGTACGTTACAGTGCCTGGGGATGAATGTATTACTGGTGGTTAGTAGAGGTTAAAGTAACATTAAAGCTTTGGGTTTTATTATTAAAATATAAACATGTTATGTTTGCCTGCTCTGTGTAAAGGTTGTGCACGGAGCAGCCCTGATCCTCTCCTGGGGTCCCCCACTGGCACTCCAGGCTCCTCCTCCTTCGGAGCTTGTTCCTGAACCGCCCATCTGCATCCGTTGACAGACTGGGCGGCTCAGCTCAGACCCCCCCCCAACCCCGGATTAAACCTCCACTAAGAGGACAGGGAGCATGCACACTGTAGAGGTCACATGATCAATCACATCAGAGGTACTTGGTCCCTCATTCCATTAATAGCACAGTGTATGCCCCGTCCTCATCAGCTGTACATACAATCCCTCTTCTGGGTTAAAGCGTGTGCACTGTAGATGTATCACATTATGGTCACAGCAAGTGTGGAGAACTCTTCTGTACTCTTATCTCAGTCCTAAAGAAAATGCCAGCAGCAAGCCCCCAAATAAAATACTCATGTGTGGCTACGTTATGGTCACATGGCCGCCTTCATCCCTAATGATGAAGCACATGTGCTCTGTCACAGGCCTTCCAGGTATTTAGCTCATATACGTTAAATCTTGATGTTTTCATGTGTCCAGAATCTGGGCACACACCCTCAACGCAGACAGTACTACACACCAGTACCGTTAAGTACAGCATCCAGCTGTGCATAGTGATGGGGAAAAATGCACAAAAGGTGAACTAACCCTTCAAGAAGCAAATAAAACCATTAAACTCCACAAATGTTCTGCATTAAAAATGGAAGTTGTTTATGATACACGGTGCTTTAGCAAAGTACATTTCATTCAGGTATCGGGTTTGCATCTTTAAGTTGCAAGGTTTACCTTTCCTTGTTACCCCATATTAAGTAAAATGTAGTGTTTTTTTTTTTTTTTTTTCTCACTGAAGTCAAGAATACTTTCAATTGCTTTACACCTTGTTGAGGGACATATGAGTCTTTCTGGTCTGATTTCAAAGCCAAGGATCTAAATCTCCCAAAAAGACTCCCTGGCACAGGAGACCAAGGTGTTAGGTAAGTATACTTTCTCAATGTTTTTAAAGTGGTTATAAAGGAGTTTTTGTTTTTTTAGTAACAAAGTCTCTATACTTACCTGCTCTTTGCAGTGGTTTTGCACAGAGTGGCCCTGAACTTCTCTTCCCGGGCCCCCTGCTGGCTCCTCCTCTCTGTCTGGTGCCCTCACGGGGGACCCTTGTGTGTGCTCGCTCCTGAGCCCCTGTTCTGCCCGCTCCCTTGTCACTGACTTTGACAGCACTGGCAGCCAATGGCTCCCAGTGCCCTGGGAAAAGCCAGTGAGAAACAGAAGTGGGGGGAGAAGATCTGCAAATGTGCACACCGCTGGATCGAATGAGGGCTCAGGTAAGTAAGTTGGAGGAAGTTTCAATGGACTAGAGTGCACGGATTACCACACTCCTAATCCATTGAGAACTACAAGTCTGCCTGCCATAGTAGAGAAGGGTAGACTTGTAGTTGATTCATTCAGATCCCTGTGAATGATGTGTCTATCCAAAACAATTTTATATGTCACAGTAGCTGACCCCTACTCAGGCTATTTTCGTAGTGGGAGGGCATTTGTATCATGGTACACGCTAAATGTGTGTAAAATGGGGCAAAAGGTGAACCTGGAATTTTAATGTGTGGGTAACCTTGGTGGTGAAAATTCAGTGTATCCTAAAGTACAATTAAATGTTGTAAAGCTCTGCGCAAACTGTTGGCACTATATAAATCCTGTATAACAATAATCAGACTGTGTTTTTCTCACATTTCAGTGTTGTATTAGATTACCTTTCCTTTTTGCACCTACTGGGGTTGATTTACTAAAACCTCGTACACACGATCATATTTTCGGACGACCGTTTGTCCGTTTTTTTTTTTTGTTGCATGCTAGTCTTGTGTCGAAAGTGAAGAGGTTACACACCATATGAACATTCTCGTACGACAGAATACAACTTCGGAAGTTACGAAAATCGGCAGATCGTTTATTCGGAGGAAATTTTACTTTCGATTTTCTAATTTGGTGCAGCTCTGCATACAAACCAATTTGTGTGTGTGTGTATATATATATATGTGTGTGTGTGTGTGTGTGTATATATATATATACACTACCGTTCAAAAGTTTGGAGTCACCCAAACAATTTTGTGTTTTCCATGAAAAGTCACACTTATTCACCACCATACGTTGTGAAATGAATAGAAAATAGAGTCAAGACATTGACAAGGTTAGAAATAATGATTTGTATTTGAAATAACATTGTTTTTACATCAAACTTTGCTTTCATCAAAGAATCCTCCTTTTGCAGCAATTACAGCATTGCACACCTTTGGCATTCTAGCTGTTAATTTATTGAGGTAAGCTGGAGAAATTGCACCCCACGCTTCTAGAAGCAGCTCCCACAAGTTGGATTGGTTGGATGGGCACTTCTGGCGTACCATACGGTCAAGCTGCTCCCACAACAGCTCAATGGGGTTCAGATCTGGTGACTGTGCTGGCCACTCCATTACCAATAGAATACCAGCTGCCTGCTTCTGCTGTAAATAGTTCTTGCACAATTTGGAGGTGTGTTTAGGGTCATTGTCCTGTTGTAGGATGAAATTGGCTCCAATCAAGCGCTGTCCACTGGGTATGGCATGGCGTTGCAAAATGGAGTGATAGCCTTCCTTATTCAGAATCCCTTTTACCCTGTACAAAGCTCCCACCTTACCAGCACCAAAGCAACCCCAGACCATCACATTACCTCCACCATGCTTAACAGATGGCGTCAGGCATTCTTCCAGCATCTTTTCATTTGTTCTGCGTCTCACAAACGTTCTTCTTTGTGATCCAAACACCTCAAACTTGGATTCATCCGTCCACAACACTTTTTTCCAGTCTTCCTCTGTCCAATGTCTGTGTTCTTTTGCCCATCTTAATCTTTTTCTTTTATTGGCCAGTCTCAGATATGGCTTTTTCTTTGCCACTCTGCCCTGAAGCCCAAAATCCTGCAGCCGCCTCTTCACTGTAGATGTTGACACTGGTGTTTTGCGGGTACAGTTTAATGAAGATGCCAGTTGGGGACCTGTGAGGCGTCTGTTTCTCAAACTAGAGACTCTAATGTGCTTATCTTCTTGCTTAGTTGTGCAACGCGGCCTCCCACTTCTTTTTCTACTCTGGTTAGAGCCTGTTTGTGCTGTCCTCTGAAGGGAGTAGTACACACCGTTGTAGGAAATCTTCAATTTCTTTGCAATTTCTCGCATGGAATAGCCTTCATTTCTAAGAACAAGAATAGACTGTCGAGTTTCAGATGAAAGTTCTCTTTTTCTGGCCATTTTGAGCGTTTAATTGACCCCACAAATGTGATGCTCCAGAAACTCAATCTGCTCACAGGAAGGTCAGTTTTGTAGCTTCTGGAAGGAGCTAGACTGTTTTTAGATGTGTGAACATGATTGCACAAGGGTTTGCTAATCATCAATTAGCCTTCTGAGCCAATGAGCAAACACATTGTACCATTAGAACACTGGAGTGATAGTTGCTGGAAATGGGCCTCTATACACCTATGTAGATATTGCACCAAAAACTAGACATTTGCAGTTAGAATAGTCATTTACCACATTAGCAATGTATAGAGTATATTTGTTTAAAGTTAGGACTAGTTTAAAGTTAGCTTCATTTAAAAGTACAGTGCTTTTCCTTCAAAAATAAGGACATTTCAATGTGATCCCAAACTTTTGAACGGTAGTGTGTGTATATATATATATATATATATATATATATATATATATATATATATATATATATATATATATATATATATATATATATATATATATATATATATATATATATATATATATATATATATATATATATATATATATATATATATACACACACACACACACACACACACACACACACACACACACACACACACACACACACACACACACACACACACACACACACACACTATGCTTGCCTGCCCTGTGCAGTGGTTTTGCACAGAGCAGCCCTGATCCTCCTCTTCTCAGGTGCCTCTTCTGTGCTCCTGACCCCTCCCTCCTGTTCAGTGCCCCCACAGCAAGCAGCTTGCTTTGGTGGGCACCCGAGCCGAGTCACAGCTCCCTGTGTCCATTCAGACCAGAGCCCTGGCCCCACCCCCTCTCTCCCCTGATTGCCGCTGCTGTCAGTCAGCTAGCCAGCCAATGGCACCGCTGCTGTCTCAGCCAATCAGGGGAGAATCTCGGATGGCTGAGACGCTCGTGGACATTGCTGAACAGAGGGATCTCGGGTAAGTATTGGGGGGGGCTGCTGCACACAGAAGGCTTTTGATCTTCATCTTCGGGCATGGCCTCGCTGCGCTCGGCAACTATTTATTCTTACTCTATGTCCACTTGGATAGCAGGGAATGAACCTGGACACAGGGTAAGAATAAAAGCGCAGGCGCTGTGTACAGCTGACGATCAGCTGTTTAACTTCGGAGACTTTCGGCGTCTCGTTTGTCCTCCGTACTGCGCCTGCGCAGTACAGGGCGGACACTTTTGGATAGGGGACAGTATTCGACAAGACAACGGCACTGCGTCGCTTTAACTGACAATTGCGTGGTTGTGGGACGCTGTACCCAAACAAAATTGACTTTTTTTTCCACACAAATAGCGCTTTCTTTTGGTGGTATTTGATCACCTCTGCATTTTTTGTGCTAAAAAACAAAGAGCGACAATTTTGAAAAAAAATTTATATTTTTTTTTTTTTTTTATTGTTTTTGCTATAATAGCCAAAAAAAAAAAAAAACACATTTATTCATCTGTTTAGGCCGATATATTTTCTACATATTTTTGGTTAAAAAAAAAATCGCAACACGTGTAGATTGGTTATTGCATCTGCAAACTATGGGATAGATTTAGGAACTTTTTTGTTTTTACTTTTTTTTTTTTTTTTTTTTTTTTTTTTTTTTTTTTTTTTTTTTCGGGACTGCGACATTGTGGCGGACAAATCTGACCCCAAATGACACTTTTTGGGGACCAGTGACATTATTACATTGATCGGTGCTATAAAAATGCACTGATCAATGTAAAAATGACACTGGCAGGAAAGGGGTTAACACTAGGGGGCGATCAAGGGGTTAAGCGTGTTCTAACTGTAGGGGGGATGGGCTCACTGGGACAACACAGAGATCATTGTTCCCGATTACTGAGAACAGAAGATCTGACATGTCCCCTGTCAGAACGGGGATCTGCCTTGTATACACTGGCAGATCCCTGTTCTGCCTCTGTACTAGGTGATCACGGGTTGTCGGCGGACATCGAGTCTGCCCTACCCGCGGGCACGCTCCCGCAGCGAGAGTGTGGCGCATGCCTGCCCTGCCGTACAGGTACAGCAATTTGCGCTGCCAATCTGCCGCAGTATATCTGCCTGAACTGGTTGGCAAGTGGTTAAGATAACTATAGTGAGCTGTTGGGTTTTGCCTATTATTGAACAGTACCATAATAACGCTTATTTAACTTCATATTTGTAGACCTGGTTGCTATGGCATTTGAAGTGTTAAATATAGTTCTTGTACTTTGGTCTCCATCTGTTCCTCCTCTTACACAGTCTGCGGTATGAATCTAAAATGACAGCTTGTTTGCTCACATTCATGTTGGGCATTTCTTCCACAAATCCCCAAATTCCTTGCTAAACAGCCAGTCCTGAAATGTGACTGTTGGTGTTCTACACATTTATTTGTATTGTTGTACAGACAGTATCTGTGCTTATGTAAGATTGTGTTTACCATGTTATTCTCTCTCTCTCTCTCTCACAGCACAGCTTTATAAAAGTTTGTATTTCCCTTGGTTCTATTTTTACTCACATTGGTACTACATTTTTGCAATTTCCTGGATTAACTGTTTTCAGTGTTACACGTCACATGGATGGTTGACAGAAATAGTTGGGAAAGGCAAGTGTTGCAATCCTTGTCTGATCTGTGTATACTGCTGACACCAGCTTTCCTAGTCTTGTCTAGTTATAGGTGGTGTGGTTGTTTTCTACAAGAGTCATGTGGAGTCCATACACAATGAATGTGTCATTAAAGCTTATGGTGGCACTGCCCTTACCAGGTATAAAGAGGTCACCAGGGCTGTAGACAGGCTGGACATCCATGTTCATATTTGTTTTATGTCACTCCTATGGTGATGGTTCACACAATATGAATAACACTGCTATGGGGTTGGTTGTTCTACTTCATCTGCTTATCCCCAAAAAATATATAAAAAAACTAATTCCTTCCACAGTTTAGGCCGATATGTATTCATGTTTTTGGTAAAAAAATTGCAATAAGTGTATATTGATTTGCGCAAAAGTTATAGGATCTACAAAATAGGGGATAGATTTCTGGCATTTTTTTATAAAAAAAAAAAAAATTTATCGTGATTGCAGCGGACAGATCGGACACTTTTGACACTATTTTGGGACCAGTGACATTTTATACAGCGATCAGAGCTAAAAATAGCCACTGATTACTGTATAAATGTCACTGGCAGGGAAAGGGTTAAACACTAGGGGGCGATTGAGGGGTTAAGTGAGTTCCCTGGATGTTTTCTAACTGTAGGGGGGGATGGGCTCACTACAACATGACAGAGATCACTGCTCCCGATGACAGGAAACAGTAGCTCCCTGTCATGTTGCTAGGCAGAACAGGGAAATGCCTTGTTTACATAGGCATCTCCCCGTTCTGCCTCTCCTCACCGCAATCGTGGGCCGCCAGCGAACATAGAGTTCGCGGGACCCGCAATGGGCAAGTGCGCCCGCTAAAAGGGAATTTCAAAGGGACATGCAGGTACGCACTTTTGCCTGCCCGTGCCGTTCTGCCAACGTAAATCTGCGGTCGGCATGTGGTTACAGACTTTTTTTTTTTTTACATTTGTGCTACACTTGGTGCTCTATGCGTTGGTTTTGTACAGAACAGCCCCGAACCTCCTCTTGTGGGGTCCCCCGCCAGTGCCACTGGCTCCTGCCGAGTGCCCCATGGCAAGCAGCTTGCTATGGGGGCACCCGAGCAGGCTCCCTGCATGCCTCTGCTCTGTGTGTTGATTCACGCACAGAGCTCAGCCCAGCCCGTGCTCTCTCCTCATTGGTTCACTGGCTGTGATTGACAAATTGGCTCCCGCTGCTGTCTCAGCCAATGAGGAGGAAGAGACCCGAGAGCTGCTGCTCTCGTGCACATTGTTGGCTCAAGATTGGGCTTGGGTAAGTATTAGAGGGGGCTGTGAAGGTAATAATATTCAATCTTTACATCCACTTTAACCTAGTATTGAACCCTTGGAATGTGGGAGGAGCCACACTACCAGTGAAAATGTATTTTCCCTGGTGTCCAGCTTTAATCTGATGACCTGGTAATAGCAGTGTCAGCTTGCACATTCACAAGTGTATGTGTGTATGTGCGTGTGTGTATATGTGTGTATATATATATATATATATATATCTCTATATCCACTTCAGCCCCGGCAAGGTTTTACCCCCTTTATGACCAGGCCTTTTTTTGCAATACGGCACTGCATTTGTTTAACTGACAATTGTGCGACGTTGTACCCAAACAGAATTTGTCCTTTTTCCCACAAATAGAGCTTTCTTTTGGTGCTATTTATTCACTTCCTGGAGGCGTGTGTGCGTGCGCGCGTGTGGGTTTTTTTTTTTAATTTATATATTTATTTTTTTGCGCTATACCAAAAAATGGCGACAATTTTGAAAAATGTAAAAAATCTAATGCCTTTATCAATTTAGGTCCATATGTATTCTGCTACACATTTTGATTAAAAAAATACCAATAAGCATGTATTGATTGGTTTGCGCAAAGTTATCACATCTACAAACTATGGAATATTTTTATGCCTTTTTTTTTTTTTTTTTCTCTCTATAATAGTGGCGATCATTATTTTTTAAAGCAGGATTGCGGTGGACAAATCTAAACACTTTGGTAACCAGTGACATTATTACAATGATCATGCACTGTTACTGTACTAATGACACTGGCTGGGAAGGAGGTTAACAGGGGCGATCAAAGGGTTAAATGGGTGCATAGCTGGTGCTTGCTAACTGTGTGGGGGTTGCTCTGACTGAAGACAGAGTTCTTCTTTTTTTTTTTTTTTTTTTTTTTTTTTCCCTGTCAGAACGGTGATCTGCCTTGTTTACATGGGCAGATTGGCGTTCTGCCTCTCTGGGGAACGATCGCTGGTGGACATGGGGTCGCTGGATATGCTGATTGGCATATCCCCTGTGTACAATCAGTGTGTGTGATCACACCTCCGGCAGTGCTTGCATGCCCCCCAGTGTCTATTGCACGAAATAGCGTACAGGTACATCGTTTCGTGCAATAGAGCCGACCTACTGCAGTAAAAGTGCTGTAGGTGGTCGGCAAATGGTTTAAATTGTGCTGCCCAAACTTTCATGATCAGGGTAGCTACCTTTTTGGTCTACATGATTCCACTTGTGGAAATGCAGCCACCCTTCCCCACATGCTCCTGGGATTGACTACAGTAGTACATGCCAAGCACTTACAAGCAGTATGAACCTCCCATTGGTAAAATCTCTACCTATATGGCACTGTCCACCATTTTCAGTGACGGCAGGACCAAAAAAAGATGAACCAGGTTCCCGCATGGTCCCATCCATTTACTTTTCTTTTCCTCCCTCTTATCCCCATTCTTTTCCTCACTCTGAAAGGGGCACAACATAGCTGCTGGTGTATGTGTTCCCTTCCTTCCCCATCGCAAAGGTGTGAATCATGAGACATGTAGTCCCTAAAGGAAGCTGGGCATTACTGTTAGCTGTTATGGCCCCATTTTATGTTCTAGGCTTGTTTCTTATTGCTGCTGAAAAGGGAGGGGGGGAGAGCAACTGGTAATATGGCTGCATGCGCGGGTGGGAGGGGCAAGTTTGAAGTGGCACCGGAGGGAGATGGCTTTTTTCTTTATGTCTAAGGTATTCCTTTAGTATGTTTTTAAAATCCTATTTAGTAGGCACTAACCTGTTGGACAGAATATGGTATGGAGCAGGGTTCTGGTGGCTTCATAGCAGTCTAGCGGACAGGTCTATTATCTCACCAGGAGAGACAGAAGGACAATCGCATGCATAATACGCTACCCCAGTGCTGCTGCATAATTTAAGCATACATTTGAACAGGTCTAGCTGTTTTAAAAGGTTTACAATGTAAAGTATGCTTTGGGCAGTCTGTCAGCTATTCTCGGAGAGCTTATGTTACCTCTTCCTAGTTTTCCTGTGACACCTGTTCTGGTTTATTGCTCCTGATGCTCTAAGTGGTTGGCTGTTCGAAATATTTTCTACAGTTGACACGCAAACATTCGCCCTTGTTTATCCAAGTGGTTAAAAAACAGCCACTTGCTTTAAAGTGACAGGTTAATATGGGTGAGATCAAATAATCTTAAAGTATCTGGCTGAATGATAGCCCTGAAACCAGAAGTGACAGTTGTCCTTTCCAGCTTCATCTATCACAACGGCTGTTTCTCCCGCTCCTCTGTGTAAAGCAATCCTGGCCATTCCCCAAAGCTCTAGGGTCCTAAGAGGCACAGGAGACCCTGAGCACCACTGCGGGCACAGGATTGTGGTGGCTTCCCTTCTCGGTACCGTAAAAGTCATTGGGTGGGCATGCGCCAGCGGAATAACTTTTACTGGACACCAGGTTGTTGTCTATTAAAAAAAGTAATATCTGCAGCCAAGATCTTGTTGTAGCCACTTGCTGACAGGACATATGGCTTACCTCCTGTGTGTAGTGTTGCACAGAGTGGTCCCGAACCTCCTCTTTTTTGTGTTCCCTCAGCGGCGCTCGTGGCTCCTCCTCTTCTCGAGTGCACCTTTTTGGAGAAGCGCTCTCCTTGGGGACACCTGTGCTGGCGTGCTCCTGTGTCCTACTGCTGTGTCTATTGACTCGGGGTCCCGCGTCATTGGATTTGATTTAAAGCAGTGGGAGCCAATGGCTGCGCTGCTATCAATCTATCCAATCGGGACTTGACGAGACACTGGCTAGAGCTGGTGTGCTCGTCCCCGGGGCGAGAGAAAACGGGAGCATAGCTAGAGACTGATCATGATGTGTTCTCCTGCTTAGTGTGGTCCGTTTTTAATAGGAAAGCAGAGGGACTTACAGGAACGCCAGGAATGTAATACAAAGAGAACAGGATACATTGTCAGACATGGTACAGACATACATGGTACAGCAGGCACATGTCAGGTATATGGAATATTGGGGTAACAAATGCTTTAACAGAAATGCATACAACTCCAATTCCAAACAAGTTAGGATGCTATTAGAAATCTACATAGAGGTGTCCGTTTATGAAGCAGTGAAATGTATTCACTGCTTCATTTTCCAGCATTCACAGTGAAGATCCTTTCTCCTCTGTGTGCCAGTTTATGAAGCGGTGTAGATCGATTCACCTTCGGAGGAGTGAAGCGATCTACAAACACTTCCAAAAGTGGAGAACGGCCCCTGATACTGGAATCTCGTGAGACTTTACAAGATTACAGCACCAGAAATTCACCGAAACACCAAGATGTCAGTTTATTAAGCAGTGATAAATTATCATTTATTAATGTTAATAAAATAATGAGTCCCCCTACATTATATACGTGTGTGTATATGTGTGTGTATGTGTGTGTGTGTATGTATGTATATATATATATATATATATATATATACACACAAAAATATGACAGGGGGACATGGTTACAGTGTTGGGGGGTCTGAACGAGGCATAAGGAAGTTAAAAATCTTCCTCCTTCCCCCTCAGATCCCCCGAGATTTCCTCTTCACTCCCCGATTTACCACCTCTGAGCTGGTGAACCTGGGAGTGTGAATTCTGACTCAGATCGCCAGTGAAGCGGTGAGATCACCGTTTCATAAACTGGCCGTTACTGTGTCATTCATGAGGATTCTCCGTGTGTAGAGATAATCGGCGGGAGAACAAGTTCAAACATGTTCTCCCCCGATTATCACGGTTTCATAAGCTGTTTATGGACTGTGATCAGCGGCGATCCTTGGGATCACCGCTGATCACTGCTTCATAAACTGACACCAAAAACAGAATGCAATGATTTGCAAATCACATAAACCCATATTTTATTTAAAATAGAAAAACAAAAATCAAATATTTAAACAGAAAATAAACCATCTTGTGAAAAAAAAAAAAAAAGTAATTTGGAAATTGATGGCAGCAACATGTCTCTCAAAGTTGGGGCAGGGCAGCAAAAAGCTGGCAATTCCAAAAAAGTTGTGATAGGGCAATGTTTACCATGGTGTAGCATCCCCCCCCTCTTTAACACTCTATATAAACATCTGGGAACTGAGGAGACAAGTTGTTGGAGTATTGGGAGAAGAATGTTAAGTTATTGCCTGATATAGGATTCTAACTGCTCAACAGTCCTGGGTTGTCTGTTTGTTTTATTTTTAATTTCTAGATGTAAATAATTTCAATAGGTGAAAGGTCTGGAGAGTGGCAGGCTTTTGAAGTTCTGATCACAAGCTGGAAGGTTCCTCTCCTTTTTTTTTAGTCCGTAGGACACGACGCCCATGGTTGCCAAAAAATGTCAAATTTTGATTAGTCTGACCACTGAACAGTTTTCCACTTTGCAACAGACCGTTTTAAATGAGCTTTGGCCCAGAGAAGATGGCATTTCTAGATCATGTTCAGATATGGCTTATTTGCATAATAGAGCTTTAACTTGCATTTTAGGATGGCACAGCAGTTTTTAGACGCAACCTTTCACAGATTGGTGAACCTCTGCCCATCTTTACTTCTGAGACACTCTGGGTTGATTTACTACAAACTTGAGTGCAAAATATGGTGCAGCTCTGCATAGAAGCTTCCAGGTTTTTTTGTCAAAGCTGAAAGTGATAACATCCCCCCTTTTTAAAAAAAAAAAAAAGGTGGGGGGAACTTCTGGTTCCCCTGCATTGGAATGTGGTGCTGCGCTCCAAATAAAGTGCTAAGTATACAGAATCATAAACATACAGGTGGGGGTATACAAGTATCTTGGATTCCAAATACCAGAAATAAACTGTAATTGCATATGAAATCTGCTGTGCAATCATACCAAAAAGTCCATAAAATCCATGTGGTAAAGTATAAGTTCAAATGCAAAAAAATTGATAAAAAATATTAAAAGAAAATAAATATAAAAGTTGATATTTAAAAATATAAAAAGTCTTCAAAGAAGGGTGCTTGTAATTAAAGTGCTGTATTGCATCAAATAGGATAAAACAAAACTAGCGCCAAGCTCGTACCCAAGGCGTCGCTTCCGGTGTCCGTATGTTGCTACGCGCGTCGTCACGATCACCAGGGAATGAATGTGGAGGCTAGAAGTGTGTTTAAATGGGTTAAGCAAAAATGTATTGACAAGCAACCCTTTCCTTGAAGCCCTATACTAAACGGCAGTATAGCGGCCATTTTCTTATGGATATCCTCAGTGCTACAACCGCTGCCATTTTCTTGTGGTTATACATGGGACAGGGTGGCAGGAGTTGCGATGAGGAGTTAAACGAACAGTAGAACGCTGTGTTCATAAAGTGGACACAATACTTTAACATTAATGGGGCTACTAATACTAAAATTAGGAGAGGAAAAAAGTGTATAGATCCTAATGATCAAGGCAGAACGTAGACAGTACGAAGATCATGAGGGAAAAAATTATTCAGTACTGAAAACATGAAACATAATAAAATGACCACATAAACAAGTGTGTGTGTGTGTGTGTGTATATATATAAATATATATATATATATATATATATATATATATATATATATATATATATATATATATATATATATATATATATATATATATATATATATATATACATATACACACACAGGGGGTCCCCGGGTTACGAACGAGATAGGGACTGTAGGTTTGTTTGTAAGTCGGAACAGTACCTTTTTTAAGTACAAATCCAGTCTCAGAGTCAGGAAGTGAGATTAAATCCATCTGAGGATACAGACAGTATAATTTTTTTTTATTTTAATTATTCTTTACTTTTTTTAATTACTTTGTTATTTTTTTTTTAATTTAATTAATACTGTATTTCTTATTTTTTTTTATATTTTTATAAATTTTTTTTCACTTAACTTTATTGCTATCACACAGGAGAAAACAATTCCCTGTGTGATAGCAATTGGAGGTGACAGGTTCCCTTTATTGACCCTGTCACCTCCTAGCACTGCTAGATTTTCTGTCAGAGCTGAGAGGGGAGGAGCACAGCTCTCCCCTCTCACTCTTTACATGGCGGCAGGGACAGGAGGAATAGGTACAGTACACTGCATGTTAAGCATATTACAGTACTGCTCACAGGCTGTTACAGGCTGCTCACCTGATGGCACAGCAGGGAGATGGATAGATGCTGTGTCCAGGCAGGCCGGCCGCGGTGCACCTCCGCGGGGCAGCGCTCGTAGGAAAGACCGGGGATCCTGGAGGCTTCACTAGGCCGGACAAGGCCGCGGTGACGTCACTCGGGCCCGTTCGTAAGTAGGGGTCGTTCGTAAGTCGGATGTTCGTAGGTCGGGGACCCCCTGTATATATATAATAAACGGCCTCTATCTATTGAAATGGCTCAGACATGCATCTCTTTTGGTAGGGTAAACTTACACTACCTAATGGGATAATGTGATTTCCACTGGATGTGGATGGTAGTTCACTGGGGACACCAGGTGAATACACCAGTGGTGGGGACACCGGATATGAGGTCAAACCATGAAAGACCTCTTAAAATCAAATATAACAAATGTCAAAAATGACACGTGGAATAAAACAAATGATTATAAGAATAAGCGGAATCCAAAAAAAGGAGCAAATAATACATATGGCTATTTAGCCATATGTATTTGCTCCTTTTTTGGATTTCGCCCATAAATCACCCATTTACTTTTGTCATTACTGTTTGCTGCAATATGGCACTTTAATCACCAGCACCTTTCTTTGAAGACTTTTTAAATATCAACTTTTACATGTATTTTTATTTTCTTTGAATATTTTTTTATCAAGCTTTTTGCATTTGAACTTCTACTTTATCACGTGGATTTTATGAACTTTTTGGTATGATTGCACAGCAGATTTCATATGCGATTACAGTTTATTTCTGTCATTTGGAATCTGATACTTGTATACCCACCTGTATGTTTATGATCCTGTAATCCTGTATACTTGCCACTTTATTGATCACGGCAGCACTTTAATAATTGGAGCGCAGTGTGTATATATATATATATAATTTATTTTCCTTGGGTGGGGTTTGACCCCTGTCGGTGTTTGCTGCAACCAAACTATTTTTTATTACAGGTAGCGCGGTAATATTGTTTGTTTTAAGTGGCATTTACTACCACTTTAATCGAACAAGTTGAAGTTAGAAGCTGATTGGCTACTATGCAGAGCTGCACCACATTTTGCACTCTCCAGTTTTAGTAAATCAAACCTGACTCTCTAAGATGCTCTTTTTATATCCAATCATGTTACTGACCTGTTGCCAATTAACCTAATTAGTTGCAAACTGTTCTTCCAGCTTTTCCTTGTTAGTACCACTTACTTTGCCAGCTTTTTGTTGCACCATCCCAACTTTTCTTGAGATGTGTTGCTGACATCAATTTCAAATGATCTTATTTTTTTTTTTTTTCATTTAAAATGTTCTCAGTTTAAACATTTGATATATTTTTTTTCTATTGTGTTTGCAAATCATTGCATTCTGTTTTTATGTAGGTTTTTATTTATTTATTTATTTTTTTAACCAGTGACCCAACTTTTTGGAAGTGTGTGTGTGTGTGTGTGTGTGTGTGTGTGTGTGTGTGTGTGTGTGTGTGTGTGTGTGTGTGTGTGTCTATATAGATAGAGAGAAAAGACAAAGTTGTGGGTGTATGTTGTTGGGTTTAACAGCACCCCAGAAATATTTAGTGAACAGGATTCCTTGTTTCCAATACAATTTCAAAGGTTTATGACTATGCTAATATAAGGGTGTTTCACTTCAATTAGTTGAAGAACCCTTCAGCAGTTATTGGCTGAGGGTAATGCCATGTCAACAAACCCAATGCTTGATTTGCTAAGGCATATATAAGGTGGGTGCTTCTGGAGGTGTACTCTTGTATAAAATATCTATCCTAATCTCTGATGAGAGCGTTCATTATTTAAAGTAAAATGAAATAAACTGTTTATTTTTTGTCTATTTTAGATCTGGTGAGGGGAAAAATGGTGGATCGTCTAGCAAACAGCGAAGCCAATGCAAAGCGTATCAATGTAGTGGAAGGCTGCTTTGGAACAGCTGGCCAACCACTGGCTATCGAAGGCAGAGTTCTCATTGGGGAAGGTGTGTTAACAAAACTCTGCAGGAAGAAACCAAAAGCCCGGCAGTTCTTTCTGTTCAATGACATTTTGGTGTATGGCAATATTGTTATTCAAAAGAAGAAGTACAACAAACAGCACATAATCCCTCTTGAAAATGTTACAATAGACACCATACCAGATGAGGGGGACTTGCGCAATGGGTGGCTCATCAAAACCCCTACCAAATCGTTTGCAGTGTACGCTGCCACCGCAACAGAAAAGTCCGAATGGATGAATCATATCAACAAGTGTGTTTACGATCTGATTTCCAAAAGTGGAAAGACCCCAAATAGCGAACATGCGGCCGTGTGGATTCCAGATTCTGAGGCTCATACTTGCATGCGCTGTAAGAAAGTGAAGTTTACACCCGTTAACCGGAGACATCACTGTCGGAAATGTGGCTTTGTCATTTGTGGACCTTGCTCTGAGAAAAGGTTCCTTTTGCCGAACCAGGCTTCAAAGGCCGTACGGGTTTGTGATTTCTGCTACGACCGCTTGTCTAGCGGAGATTTGTCTTCCAATCAGTCGACCAGATCAGACTCCCTATCCAGTTCCCCCAAAACAACCAATCACCTGTCTGATGATGACGACGATGATGATGACAGCAGTGACTGAATCTTTTAAAAAGCACACATTTGAAGGATTGGTTTGTAGGGGTTACGAGTGGAATAAAGAAATTTGTGCTGCTTCTTTTTTTTTTTTTTTTGGACTGTTAAACACAACACACCGTGCAACCCCTGAGTTGTTGATTACCCTTTGCCTGAGAATATTTAACTACTTGTGCCTTGATATAACAATCGTGTTTTGGTTCTTTCAGGGAGTACTTTATAAACCTGTAAAGCTTTTACTGTCTTTTCTGAAGCTTCGGCAGGTAGATTTTCATGTTTATCACAGTCTAAAATGTTTTTTCTGAGATTTTCTATTTGTTGTGGTTTTATAAATCAGAACAGTGACAGAATACAGTCAGTGATCTGAGGTGCCTTATTAGTGCTAAGAAGTGACTTCCTGCTGTTGGTGCATAGTCAGACACCTTATATAAGAATAAAATATTCATTTATAGATCTTTTTAAAAGCCCTTTTTCCTCTTTTTTGAAATGTCTTTTTACCTGAATATTAAGCTTTGTATCTTCAAACTCAGGACTTGTTAGCACTGTATTATCCTTCTAACTCATATCTGTAATGGACTATGATGCCAACCCTGTATTACAAATGTTCATGAGCCAAGTTCATATGCTTGCAAAAACTATTCCAAGGTCTTTAAGGTTTGGTGCATACTTTTCTTCTTTCCCTTTTGTTTTTTCATCCCTTTTTTTGCTTTTATTTTTTATTTTTTTTTTTTTTGTCATGTTGTAAAATTAATTTTGGATCAGTAAATCTGTATATTAGCAAGAATGTGTAACATACAGTGGAATTCTGTAGCCTGCCTAATCTTAAGATCGGGGGATGTCTTTCATTTGACAGCAATAAAAATGAATTTGCTCCTGGGGATTTCTCCGGCCCTGACATGAGAACCAAAGCATTTAAAAGGCCCGTACACACGATACAAAAATCGGAAGTAAAATTTAGTCTAAACGATCGGCTGATTTTCAGCCTGTTAGTATGATGCTTTCGACTTCTTCCTTTTTTTTTTTTTTTTTCTGTCCGACAAAAGCTGGATGTGCAGACTATAAAATCTGTCGTACGTGAACTCGGTGTCCGATTTTCGTTTACTTAGTACGGTTTTCGTACGAAAAAAATCGGAAAAGCAAGACTACGCATGTTCAGAAACAAAGGAATACTTACAAAACTATTCAACACATTGCGTCACTTCTGAAGTTGTATTCTGTCGTACGAGAATTTTCGTATGGTAAGTAGCCTCTTCACTTTCTACATGAGACTAATATGCAACAAAAAACAGATGAACGGTTGTGCGAAAAGAAAATCTAATCGTGTGTACAAGGCTTAAGAAATGTCTTCAGGCCTCTGTAGTTACGGGCCATGCTTCTCCTGGCAAAATGATGTACAGTAAGCCAGCTTAAGTGTGTGTGTGTGTGTGTGTGTGTGTGTGTGTGTGTGTGTGTGTGTGTGTGTGTTTTGTTTTTTTTTTATTGTCATCGGAAAGCCAGCAACTTTTACTGTTTACTGTCACGTGTGATTCTGTGATCGGCGGTAGATAGTAGTGTGGTGGCAGAAGCGGGCTTACTGACCTCTAAGCACACTAATGTATAATGAGGCATGTTGTAATTTGTGGGTTTCAGTCCACATACACATTCAGCTCTTGGCTAGTTTTTAAGGTGGACCGTATTCTCTACAACTATAGTAACAATAGTACTCCATTATAACTCCACATACATTGGGGGGGGGGGGGTGGTAATTATAAAAATATTAATGCATATAAAATTGCGACACAAGTCATATTGCAGTTTTAATGTTCTTATAATTTACCTTTCCTTTTCAATCTGCAGCCGCTGTAATATGCAATATGGCTACCTGGAGGTGTTCTGTCCACAGAATGTGAACAGAACGCCCCCCAGAAACATTTCCTGCTTGTGTTTGGCTCACACAAGTCAGATTTTTGGCATCCCCCCCTACAACAAAAATGTCATCTTTGGGAAGATCCTCTTAATAGGAAATAACGTCTAAGGCCTGATTCACACCTATGCAGGTTGCAGTTTACTTATTCCAGGTGCATTTTGCGTTTTTCAATACACATTTTTGATCCATTGACGTCTATAGAACTAAAAACCGGGAAAATCGCTGGCCCTTTCCATAAAATGCACAGATGTGAACTACATCCTTAGGAAACCATGGTAAATGGACTGTAGTGTGTTTCTGCAAAACTGAAAACTCACTAAAAAAATACATGGTGAGAACCAGGCCTCAAGGGATGCAGACCCTTTAGTTTTCCTCATTCAGAGCCATACTGCTGCATCAGCTGCTTGATTATAAAACCATCTCCATTAGGGCTTGTTCACACTACTGTGGTGCGATTTTTGCGCAAATTTGATCCGATTGCATTGTGAATTCTGTGTTCTGGCGAATCTACTGAGATTCTACGGAAAATATTGCATGGAATTTGCATCACACGCGGTTCAAATTCGCACAGGACCCTTTTTGTTCGCAGCTTAGATTCCCAATGCATTGATGTGAACGGCACTAATGGAAAACTATGTTATTTAAATGACTTGCGAATTTGAGCGATCACAACGGCTCAAATTCGCAATAGAATTCGCAGCAGTGTGAACCGGCCCTTAGACTCACTCAGCACAGAGGAACAAACAGTGATTTCTTTAGAATAACAAAACATAGCAATCTGCAACAGTTTGTTAAAATCCTTGTAATGTACATAGATCAACCAGAGGGGAATGTGTTTTTTTTTTTTTTTTTATTTTTTTTTTCTCAACAAAAGGAGTTGCGCTTTAAACATGAGGGTTTTTTTTTTTTTTTTTTTTCTTTTTTTTTTTTTTTTTTTTTTTTTGTGTGTGTGTGTGTGTTTGTTTTTTTGTTTTTTCTCAAATACCTCCTAGCAGCTGGTGGGCAAGATTTCTCCTTTCTTTTATAGATGGACCCTTCATATGGATAATTGCATATATGAAACATTTTCTGCAGCTCTATCTGAACACTGTTCTTCCATTTCATGTGAAAAAATAACAATGCCACAGATTTGTGCTATAATAGACAGCTGCTGCTCCAATAATTGTGAAAAACAATTGGTAAACCATGTGTAGTGATAGCGCTAGTCCGCACAGTCCGATTCTGAAAACCCGATTTGACAATGTGAACCTAGGCTAAAAGTGTTTTTTCATTTTTGCAGCCAAATTGAGCTAACACCTACTTTATATTGATTACACACCCCCTCTTAAAAATTAAAAATAGCATCTTACCTCTTTAGAGGTTCTATTCTGCACCCTCCAGCAAGGAAAAATTCTAGGCAGTTTTCTTTGAGGGGGCTGAGCAGATGTTTGCCATAATTAACCCTATCTGTGATATGCAGGCAGATAATAAATTATCAATTGTAACACGATTTGAACACTGCCTTCCTTCAAAAGTTTAAAGGTGTAAAGACTGGGCTTCTTCCATTAAATGTTAATGAGGACAGACTTGGGACAGATTCACTCTAATGTTGTTCAAAAAAACTTGTAGACAGCAATGACACTTTTTTTTTTTTTTTATGCTATGTAAATGTATACAGTGGGGTTTTCTCGGGTACAGCAAATATGGAAAAGCACTTTAAGCAAGGACATGGCCAAAGTTTCCAGAGTATCACATGTTCAGTGGAGGTTAATATTTCACTTTTGTTTTCAGAATATAGGTCTACTTTAATGTGTTTTTAATTAAGGGCCAATTTGACATGTGTCCCATTTAAGGCAGTCTGTTCATTTTAAATTGGCTATCAACATATGAAAAAAATGTGCCTGTACTATTTTTGGTGTAGTGCTACACAGACTGTTCACTTCTGTGTGTTGTAATGTAATGTGCTTTTAAAAGTGATCCCAAAAGTTGTTGCAGAAAAAGTTCTACTTGCCTGCTCTGTGCAATGGTTTTGTCTAGAGCAGCCCCGATCCTCTTCTTTTTGAGTCCCCTGCCAACAGTCCTGGCTTTTTTTTTTTTTTTTTTTTACATATTTATGCAGATGAGTCATTCAGAAAAAAGTAGAACGTGTTTGGCTGGTTGAGTTTTCCTGCCCTTCTCAATCATGTTTTACCAGTCCTGCCAGGATTGTGGCTGCTGCCTTGGACACAACATGAGCTGGAACAATTTTTGGGCCCAGAATAGCAGTTCTGCAGGAAACTTTTTCAAAAGTATTAAAGGTAGCTTGGTAAGGAACATTTTTAAATTCTATACAAGGCAAGACGTGACACAAGAGGAAGTTTTCTGTAAGATCAAGACTCAAGCAAAATTTGAGTTTTAGATCTTTCAGATTTTCTTTTGGCCATTATATATTAAAATTTTGCTTATGTGGCTGTGCATTTAAATAACCAAGATTATTGTTTTAAATACCAATCAATTCCCAAATTCCTTTAAAGTTTTCTTTAACTAATGCAGGGTTTTCTTATCAAAGCCGCTATTAACATGGGTCAGGAGTAAAATAAAATTAAAATATATCCTAAAATTTCTGTAGTATTTTTAGAGTATCTGTCTTTTATTTTGTGATTTATCATTTATGTCCTGTGACACGTTTTGTACCAGAAGATTATGAGCTCTCAACTCCCCTATTAGGAATAATGCAACATTAAAGGAATAATCCACCCAAAAGTGATATTTTGTTTAGAACTATGGTCTGGTAGTTGAGTCGCCAGTTGGCACCTTGTATTTTAGCGCTCGTGTAGACTTGTGGTTGGAGGGCGGCAAAAACGTGCCCCCTCCTTAAGCTGCAATGGGCAGCAGACTGAAGTGTTTACATGCTGTAAACGGCAAAGTTGACCCAACTTGTAGCGACTGATGGGTGGCAAGCCGTTCAAACTTTACACAGAAGTCAACGGGAAGTGCAGCAAATGCATGCAATGCTTGCAGTTGCAGCGCATTTGTTGGAAAAAAAATTGGGGTAAAATGGATGATGTATTGTTTCCTCACCGCCTGTCAGTAGCCTCTAGAGCACGGATCGGGCTTAAGAGGCAAGAGAGATTAAGACCTCTTTCACACTGATGTGGTTTTCAGGCGTTTTAGTGCTAGAAATGACTGAAAACCGCCTCCCATTCATTTCAGTGTGACTTTTCACACTGGGGTGGTGCGCTTGTGGGACGTTAGGAAAAGTCCTGCAAGCAGCATCTTTGGGGCAGTTTGGGAGCGCTGCATGTAGCGCTCCCAAAACACCCTGCCCATTGGAAGTGCTGCAACACGGGGACTTTAACCCCTTTGGGGTTAAAAGTGACCCACTGGCTGCCGAAAAGGAGCGGCAATTTGCCGCGCCCCCAGTGTGATTGAGGTCTTAGATGCATATCTAAATCTACCATGGAGATGCCGAACAGGGACCTCCTCCATATTTGTCTGAAAATTCAAACGCAACGATTTCTCCATCAGACAGTTTCTAAGAATGAGCTGGCAGTATCAAAAACTCAAATGACGCTTTGCAATTTTTTTTTTTTTTTTTCGTTTTTGAGTAATGTAAACTGTCATTTACACCTCGGTCACACCGATCGCGATGTTGAAATTGCTACTTCGTTTCAGGTTTGACTTGAAGACATGTGCGACTTTATGCACAGATGTCTATGCAAATCGCACCTGAACTTGCAAAATTTAGTGCAGGAACTACTTTCAAAATCCATGCGGCTGATGGAATCACACCGGTTTGAACGCTTTCAATGTGGACGGGTGTGAATTGTCATGTGATTTGAAAACTGTCAAATCTCATGACGTCATGCTGGTGTAACGGGGGGCTTGGTACCTAATTTAAACCTTGACTTTTTGGTTACATCGCTCTGTAATAGATATGTTTTGCTTTTCAATTTTTGTTTTGAAGAACACTTACGAAAATGAGTTTAATTCAACTCGGAGAACCCTTTTTAATTTACTCCTGTATGTTCTTAAAGTGCTTTGCTATTGCAGGGAGCTATTAGAGCAAAAGCCCAACATGTCACACTTTTTAGGTCCTGTAGAACCATCAACAAAACATTTACTCTGTGGGCCTGTACCATAACTAGAAACTGCAACTAATAAATGTACTTTCCATAAGAGATTTAAAACTTATAGTTACATAAAGTAACTTGTTCTAAATGAAGAACTTTTAGAAAACTTGTGATGACCCATATATCCAGCCTCTGTAATCAGACCTACATATTGTATTTTTAATGATCTTTATATGTGTATAATTTTGTAATTTAATTGCAGCAGAGCTCAGTATATAATTTTAATTACATTCTTGGGCTCTGCTTCCTGTTTCATATGCTACACATTTCTGCTTTTCTGAGAATGCAAATACCGGTATATTGTTTAGCCTACACATTGAAATATCAACCTCCATGCTGAGAGGTTTAAGTGAGGCAGAGTTTGTTGATCTCCAAACTTCTAATACAGCAGGGGAAAAAATGGCACTTACATTTTGTAGGTGTGGAAAACTGCACCTTACAGTGGTGGTCAGAACACTACCTTTACAGATCATTGTGTCATGCAGCTGGCTCTGCTAGAAGGTGTTGGCCGGGGAACTATTCAGACCCCATTAAATGAAAGGTTGATCGGCCACAATGCAAAGAACCCCTGGCAACTTCTAGAGGAACCCTAGGATTCCATGGAACCCTGGTCACAAATGGCTGCTTTAATAAAGTAACTAAAATATGGAAGAGCAAGCATTTAAAAATGTAAAAATTGAATAAAAAAATGTAAGATAAACACTGCAATAATAACATGGAAGAATGTGCTCAATAAAGATACACTATAATTTCCTTGATATGTGCTTGCACTTATCTTTTTAATAGAAGAACTATGCAAATTGTAACTATCCAGCATCTGCTGGGACACATGATCGCTTTCACTGTGCTTCTCAGGTCTACATTTTGACTTTGAATGAATTCAGGTTTCTGTAAATTGAACCTCTTTTGGTTTACTGTCACTTTTTTTAAAACCTGTTTTTCAGGCTGTGCTTTCATCTTTAATTCCGTTTTTATTTTTAGATGGCTAGGAGCTGTTATAAAAAGAGAATTTAGGATTGGATATTACGCTTTTCGTCTTGGCTGTTTTTGCTTTAACCTAATATGCATATTTACCATGTACCTGTTGTGACATTTAAAGCGGTAATTGAACCCAAAGACAAAAATTTAATATTGTGGCTTGCCAATCATTAAATGTGGTGGTGTCAGTTTTACCCTTCTTCCTTTTTTTTTTTTTTTTTGAAGGGGGGGTTGGTTTTTGGGGGCCTGTATCACACTTCTGTATTAGAGTGCCCCCACCCTTGTCAGTGTTAAGTGGTTTGTGTCCTTCCTGTAATTGCTACATCTGCTGGAGGGCTTGCTCTTTTGAAAAATAGACTTATTGGCCAGATTATTAGGTGAGTTAGGAAAAGCACGCCTAAAAAGAAACCTAATGCAGCCACCACATCTAAGAATTGGTAAGCTTTCTAAAATAAGTAAAATCAGTCTGTATATGCAGTAAAGCATGCTAGTTATACTCAGTGTGGAACCTAAGGGCTTAATCTTCCGCATTGTGTAAAAGGCTGTTTGGTCCTGTCTCTCCTGATCCTCCCCTTCTTCCACAGTTTTCATACCATTACCTGATAGTACAGAGGCTATGGGACAAGATGCACATGCTCAGTTACGTGTGTATTGCTGGAGGGTGTTTTTTTTGTGTTTGGCCCTGTGCTGATCACATGCACTCTCCCATCGGCACTGTCCAGACAGAGGGTCAGGGGTCCTGCATCCTCATAGGAGACTAAAAACTCCTCCTACAAGCTTTTACTAGACTCTGATAGAAGTCACAATACTGCTGATGAGAAAAGGTATTTGGCAGTTTTTTTTACTAAAATAGTTACATTTCCATGTACTGTGGGAGATCAGATATAGTGAATACAGGGTCCTGGGTTTAGTAACACTTTTAATACTGCTTTAACTAAACTGCAGCTGTACTTCAGTGGTTGGTGTGTACATCTTTCTGTGTTTTCCTAGAGCCTGTAGTAGACTGTAGGTAGGGGCAACTTAATGAGCTGACATAAGAAAAGTCACTATTTGCATTAAGGTGTACCCTGCATATCAAGATTCCCAAGGCATAATAAAGATGTGGCTACCTGAATGAGCCTGCAGTTTGGGTAGAGACATACTGTTACAGGTTTTCTTGGTATGAAGAACTGGAAAGAACCACAAGGATCCTGCAAATGCCTTCTTCACTTCACTATGTCAGCAAAGCATGCACATTTCACTGAGTGATACTAATACATTCCAGATCTGACTTGGAACTAAGCTTTGGTTTGCATACTGAGAGAAGCTTGTTGTCCTGTATGAACAGGAGAATATATGGGGAAAAAGTCCAGATGACCTGTGGTTTCTGCTTTTAACTGGTTTGGTTGCCCTTACATGCTTCGCTTTCTGACATATTTATTGTATAATACAATCATTTACAAACGCTGTAACATCATCCCAGTGCTTATTTTATTTGAGGTTGAATTAGTAATGTTTGTTCAAATAGAAAGCCATGTTCTGTGAATTTTAGATACCTTTTCTCTTATCCACTTTAAAGCTGAGTTCCGACAAAAAAAACTCACCTGTCCCACGGTCCAGCGATGCGGGTGTGCGAAGTCCCGCTCTCCACGGTGCTGGCATTCTTACTGTGGGCACGCGCTGCGCTGTGAATGGCCAGGCAATCTACTGGGACCTGTGACCCAGAAGATTGCAGGAAGAGAGGGGCGAGAGGTGAACTTCCTTGCGGAGCCCCGGGAGGAAGTGGGAGCTGGATGCCTCTAGAAAGAGGGTATCTGACCCCCCCCCCAAGAAATTGACATGCTAAATGTGGCATGTCAGGGGGTCACTGTCGCCTAAAGCAGAAGTTCCATTTTTGGGTGGAATTCCGCTTTAAGGATCGGAAGGATTTGCCCCCTTAATGACCAGGCCATTTTTTGTGATACAGCACTGCGTTGCTTTAACTGACAATTGTGCAACGCTGTACCCAAACAAAATTGACCCTTTTTTTTTTTTTTTTTTTTTTTTTTTTTTTGCGCTATAAACAAAAAAAGCAAAAATTTTGGAACAAAAAAAATCTTATTTTTTGCTATAATCCCCCCCAAAAATTTTAAACAAGTTTCTTCATCAGTTTAGACTGATATATATTTTACATATTTTTGGTAAATCACAATAAGCGTATATTGATTGGTTTGCGCAAAAGTTACAACATCTACAAAATAGGGAATAGATTTATGGCATTTTTATTATTTTAAATTTTTATTTATTTATTTTTTTGGTCTGTCACGAGCAATCACTGGTGGCCTGTGGGTATCGTGCACACGCCCCCTAGTGCTCGTAAAGCGGCTGACCTACCATGATGGCGATTATCCCCCCCCCAGGGGAGCCATCCTGCCACAGTGTACCTGCGGCGGCTGGTCCTTAAAGTGGAGTTCCGCCGAAAATGTTTTTCAAAATTCAGCAGCTACAAATACTGCAGCTGCTGACTTTTAAAATATGTCCAGAGGGCCCGCGATGTCTTCACCCAAAGCCGATCTCTCCTTCGGCTTTCGGGTGGAGGGGTCGCCATCTTCGGTAAGGGAATCAGGAAGTGAAGCCTTGCGGCTTCACAGCCTGGTTCCCTAATGCCATGCGCGAATCGTGCTGCGTGTCCCTGCTGTCTTCTGGGACCTGTGTCTCCCAGAAGACAGCGTGAGGAGCCCGACATGGTGTAGATCACCGAGGAGCCTGCGGTGATCTATCCCTGGGAGTGTATTAAACAGGTATCTGCTCCCCCCTGAAAGGTGCCAAATGGGACACGGGGGGAATCTGATCAGCGGAAGTTGCATTTTTGGGTGGAACTCTGCTTTAAGTGGTTAAAGGAATTGCAGGTGTCCAATTTGATTTTATATAAAGTGTCCGTGTAATGGAATTGATGAGCAGAGTATGTCTATGATGTCATACTATTTGGCCTCTGGGTGATTCCTCTCTATAAACACAATCTTCCTGCAGCAGCCTTCCTGTATTTTCCTTGTGGTACTGGCTGCCATCACAGTTATCTTTCACGTGACAGCATTAAAAGGGTTTATGATCCTGGTGTGGGGAGATGTTTACAAATGGGCATTAATAAGTGAAACCGACTGTTGACCAGAACTGTTTTTCTATTGCCTACTCTTAAATTAGAATAGCCAAATAGCTTGGACTTTAGTTGCAACCTTTTTTTTTACTTCTAAAGAAAGTTTTTAGTTTAAAATCTAACCTGGCTTGTGGCAGCCAAGCGTTTTTATAGCGTCGTTTCTTTTCAATCCTTCGATGACTGCTCTTCCTATCATTGTGAAGCAGAATTCACCAAGTGTTGGATTGTTCACCCACTAATAGCGACCATGAGCTGAGTTTAAACCATTGTGAGACAGGTTAGTTTTACTCTGCTGATGTGTTGCAATAGCAATCCTACTCAGTACGAGAGGAACCACAGGTTCAAACCTTTGGTGTATGTGCTTGGCTGAGGAGCCAATGGAGCAAAGCTATCATCTGTGGGGTTATGAATGCCTCTAAGTCAGAATCCCCCCCCCAATCCCTTTTGATGGACTCCGCTTGCTCAGCAGGGATTGACCGGTTTTCATCTGATCTCCCATAGGGGACAGCGGGGCTCTGGCAGGTCTGTCTCTGCTCACTGGGCAGAGACAGACCTGTCAGAGCCCCGCTGTCCTATATGGGAGATCAGATGAAAACTGATCTGTCTGTCTGTTTTTATCCGATCAGTCAGACGAATGGAAAAAAGTGTTTCCATCCGTCTGGATTTGGTGGATCGGATAGAGCCAGATGTCAACGGACATGTCACAGCTGACATCCGTCGCTCCTTAGAGGTGCATGGAGCGTCCGATCAGGTCCGCCTGAAAAATGGACGGCCCTAAAAAGGTGACGATCCTGCAGTGCCACGGAGCCCAGGTTGGCCTGGGATAGCCACCCCACCCCTTCGCCTGGGCAGGGGCGGTGCGTAGCACCACTGCCTTGGTACCGGAGCGCAGACAGAAGCGGGCTGCCTCTCCCGGAGCGCATCGCATATTCGTTGGGAACCCGGTGCTAAAACATTTGTAGATGACCTGATTCTGGGTCAGGGTTTTGTGCATAGCAGTAACTGCAAACTATTGAAAGGCATTCCTTGAGCCAAGCTTTTTTTTAGAAGACTATAAAACTATCACTGTAATTGGTAAGTGATCGCAAACAGGAGCTACAGCTACATAGGGTCACACCAGCCATATCTGGAGTGCTGGTTATTTTAGCTTACCTTTTTCCTACAAGAAATGTGGCCCTCTGTGCTTTAGTAGAGCTAGGAGCTTTTCCTACTGTAGTGCTGTACACTAGAACAAGACAGCCTGGGAATAGGTGACATGGTTGGCCTTTTGGGGTCAATTACATGACCTAGTGGTGGAGATGGTTAGGCCACATTACAGGAGGTAGGGAACACAGAGGATTTTCATTCCCATTTTTTAAAATGGTGCTGAAAGGCTGCTTTCGTACTGGGGCGTCGGTGGTAAAGCGCCGCTGTTAGCACTCGGGCTTTCGCACTGAGACTGCAGGGGAGCCGCTTTACAGGCTATTTTTAGCCCAAAAGCACCTGAAAAACTCCTCCGTGTAAAAGGGGTCAAAGTGTCAATAGAAGCTTTAGGCCCCTTTCACACTTATACGACTTGTCCCACGATTTTGTACTGCAAAATCGTATGAAAAGTAATTCTCCATGATTTTCAACGACTACCATTCATATTGGCATGACTTTAAGTCGTGCCGACTTCAAAGTAGTCCCTGCACTACTTTGGTCCAACTTCCATACGATTTGTACTCCATAGACCTCAATGTTAAACCCTCAAGTAGCATGCAAATCGTACCTGAATGATATAGACACGATTTCAGCACTACTTTTTAAGCACAAGCTAAGAATGGTTAATGCCAAAGTTGTGGCAAAGTCGTACAAAGAAGTACTGCTCCAAATCGCGACAAAATCGTGGCAAAATTGTGGTAAAATCGCGGCTGCGAAATTGTGGTAAAATCGCGTGACTTTGAAGTCGTATAAGTGTGAAAGGGGCCTAATAGAGACATCTGTAGTTGACCTTTTTAAATCTGTTTACAGAATTAAAGTGCATCTATATTGGAATGGGAAATATATATAAATTTTATTTATTTTTTTGTGCTCATTAAATTGGCTTTAGAGTCCTGACCTCCAATGTAGTGTCAGGAGGGGGATTGAAAAGGGCATGATCCATCACTCAGACCCAGGGAGGTTGATTTTACTAAGGCCGGGTTCACACCTATGCGAATTAGATGCGGGTTTCCCTGCATCCATTTCCCATAGCAGGAGAATGTGACTGGCTCCCTATGGAGCCGGTTCACATATCTCCGTTGCAGCTGCAGAGTGCACTGCACAGATACGTCTTTGGCTCAGTTTCAGGGCCGAATTCGGGCATAGATTCGTTCCTGAAATGGGGAACAGGGACGCTCCTGTGCGATCTTTTGCTGGTTCCAGTGTGAACCCGGCCTAAAGGAAATATGCCGTGCACTGCAAGTGCAGTTGCTCTAGACCTGAAGGGAAACTCTGCTGTTTTACATCATCCAATCCTGTCCAAACAAATACTGTGTAGTGTGTTTGTTTTTGTTTTTTATTTACCTTGCGTGTGATTGAGTATTCTTTGCAAAGTGAAGCTTTACTTTACTTTTCTTTACTATGCTCAGGAGCAACTGTATAGTATATTTGCCCTTAGTAAATCAACCCCAGGGTGCAGCACTCCTGGCTCCTCATTGAGTGCCCCCATGGAGAGCCGTATTCCATGGGGACACGCGTGTGGCCGCGCTAGAGTCCTGCTGCTGCGTCCATTGCCACAGACAGCAGGACTCGGCACTCCTCCCGGTTTCCGTGTCACTGGATTTGATTGACGGCAGCAGGAGCCAAATGCTCCTGCTGCTATCAATCTATCCAATGAGGACCCAAGACAGTGGCTGAAGCTGCTGGGCTCGTTCTCATCACTGGAACGATCGGGTTCAGGTAAAAAATAAAAGGTGGGCTCTGGGGGGCAGCTGCATCACAGAAGGTTTTTCACCTAAAGTGCATAGAATGCATTAAGGTGCAAAAGCTTGAGACTTTACAACTCCCTTTAAGTTGGTCATACGTTCATCAAAAACTGAATGGATTCCCCCACCTACACATTCAAGGTGGATGGAGGAATAATCTCCACTGTGCTATTGTATTCTGAAAGCAGGGACTCCTCCTCTATCGGAATATACTGATCAACGCTGCAGCTGTATTAAACACAAATTTTCCAACAGTCCCATTCAAGAGAAGTCGATCACTAGGTTGATTTCTCTCAAACAGGAATGGCCATGGATGGATTGAATTTTGATCCATCAAATGTATATTGTGTTGAATACAAAATAATGAATCAAAGCATGGCCTTCCAATGCTGACAGATGTTATTCAAAGCTTGTATTTTCCAATTTTGTATTTTTCCATCCTCCCCTTCATGCCATGAATAAATTGCTCATCCATGACCATAGTATCCTAAATACATGTGTAATTGCTATTACTCAACAGAAAAGCTCCTACATCCGGAGTATCCCATTCGCCAGTCTTGTATGTGACAAGTGCGGCAGCTTTTTAACAGATCCTTATGAATAGCAATATAGACAGATATTAATTAATCTGCCGTGGTAATTTGCAGTCAGCCTCTAGTTGAGACTGGTGATATGGAAATTGTGTGTTCCAGATCCTCTGAGCAAGTAAAATTCATTCGGTGTCAGTGGTTGTGTATGTTAAGGCAGCTCAATTTTGCAGCACAAGGACAAAAAAATAAAATAAAAATCCAGCCCAAAGCAGGATATGTGCATTGGCATCTGCTGTGCAGTTTTATGGTACCTTTACTGCAATTGGTCAGATCTGTCGACATGCATTTTTTTCACAATCTGTATAAGCAAGCTCATAATTTTAAAGGGAATCTGTTGTCAAGCTAAATAGCATACAGCTTGTCAAATGGCTGCCTCCATCAGAAAGGTCACTCCAGGACAGCAAAATGTTTACCAGAACTGCAAATGAAGTGACTGCCTTGGCAGTAGTATACAGCTTTTGTCAGAAAATGGCACTGTCCAGCAGACAGATGACAGGTCCCACTTAAGCTGGTCATACATGGATCCAAATTCGGCCGGTCCAGCAAGAACTGGCAGACTTTTGATCCATGTATTGGCAGGCTGGTTGTACACAAGTCGGCCTATTGATTGATTTGTGTACAACTAGCCTGTTGGCTACAGCTGGCAGTGTTGATTAGTTTATTCTGAAGTCTACCTGCTGTCAGAATACAAAGGCTCAGCTGTAGGGTTTCACCCATCCACATTGTGTGTGGATGAGGGGAAGGAGTCCTTTCAACCTGCTGGTTGAACGAAAATGGACTCATGTATGAGCAGCCTTGCTTACATCCTGTTCTTTCCTCCTCTGCTGTAGCATGAGGAAGAGTGGCCACGTACTAGAGCCAATGTCTAATTCCTGTACTTGTGGATGGCAGCGTTTCGCAATACCAGCACTGTATTATTAAAAATTGTAACTCGGTTTGCAAGTATTGTCTCGCAAAACGAGCACTATTAAGGCCAAAGTGGTGTGCAGTACCGCTTTTGGCCTGAGGGTGGGGGGTGCCGGAGCCGAGCAGAGCCGAACGTCACGTTCGGAAATGCACGGAAAGGCCCGAGTACAGCACAGCTGACCTCGGCAAATCTCGGGTAGGAAGTCTTTCCGAGGTCAGCCGAAGTGTCCCTTGGGCCTTTTTGGCCGTTTCCGAGGCTCTCCGGTGCCAAACCCCCCCGCCTCTGACCGCATGCGGTATTGCATCCCATTGAAATCAGTGCGGAACAAATTATTTTCATTTCCATTGACTTCAATGGGAAAACTTGTTTTGATATACGAGTACTTTGGATTATGAGCATTCTCCTGGAATGGATTATGCTCGTAATCCGAGGTTCCTTTGTACTTTTATTTAAAAAAAAAAAAAAAAAAGTGGTAAAAAACAGAGCTCTTACATGGACCTTATCTGGCTTTGGGGTAGTTTTTGGCAAAGCGTTTGTGGAATAAAACATGATATCTAGTGTGTACTTATCCAATTGTGAACACATATCATCTGAGAATTGGTGTTGGTGTATGCTCTGTAATGCTCTTTCCTGATGTGTGCTTCCATAGTCAGGCAAGTCTTGATATGTGCACTGTTTATGCTTAGTTCTACAGGTCCACAGTAATGTGAGTATGCTACACCTATAAGGTCTTCACACTTTCCTATGCTTAGCATGGCTGTAAGTTTCTGGTTCCATGCATACAAGTTTGACAAGCTTATGGACAGTGATCCACTTACGTGGCTGGAGAACTGAATGTACTCATGTGCAATACTTGTGTTTTAACCAACCCAGGAGTAGTGTTATGCCGGCCATAAATGGAGTGATTTTTCTTTCCTGCAACTACTATGGGGTGCAGGAAAGAAAATCGCTCTATTCCCCCTTCAACACACTCAGTGTTTGGAGGTATCCCTCCTGTGGAGCCATTGGGGTTCATTTACTAAAGGCAAATCTACTTTGCTCTACATGTGCGTTGCAAGTGCACTTGGAAGTGCAGTCGCTTTAGATCTGAGGGGAAGATCTGAAATGAGGGGAAGCTCTGCTGATTTTATCATCCAATCATGTGCAAGCAAAAATGCTGTTTTTTCATTTTCCTTGGATGTCCCCCTCAGATCTACAGTGACTGCACTTTGTAGTGCAAAGCGGATTTGCCTTTAGTAAATAAACGCCCTAGTGTTCTCTCGGCCGGGAGAACACAGTAAATATTGCTAGCGGCTATAACAGCCACTAGCAATAATTGCATGTAAAATCAGACAGGATAGTTGTACCCAAGTTCATCGCTCAGCTTGGGTACTTTCAGCCTGCCCATTCATGGTTCGAATCTCAGCCGGTTCCTGCTTAAACTTAAGACTGACTTTTACAACATTGTTATCAGCTGTATTCATGCAAAATAGGGTTTACAGCCGCCTTCTTGAGTGGGGGTAACCTAAAGGCATTTGAGACTTCATCTACAAACCTACAGCATATGCTACAGGTAAATAAACCTTACTATCTCGCTTGATACACTGCTCGAAGGAGCAGAACTCCACTGTATCCCTGTAAGTGTGGTGATAGTAATGTCAGAAACAAATCTATCAAGTTTCCATGGCATACAAGGGTTACTACCAGGGTTACTATATGTGTAACCGGAGGCAAGGGTGTTTGTTTGTTTGTTTGTTTTTTTGTTTTTTTGTTTTTAACTTTTGGTCCCTTGGGTTATGGGCTTTAGAAGAAAATTAGAACACAGGAAGAAAAAAAATGAATGGATGCAGCTTACCAGTCCTTTGATGTGGTGGCTGCATCAGTTTCAATCTTTTTAGACCAATATTTACAGCAAGTACAGAAAATACCTGTTTAATATTGTCTTTGTCAGCAGCACAAAGCCAAAATAATGTTTTTCATCTTCTGTAAATTTACTAATCTCCCCATCCACCCTGTAATGAAGAGGAACAAAGGTTTGTTAGTGTAGCTACCCTTGGACAGGAAATATTGTAATTTTATAGGGTCATTAGGTGGGAATAAAAGGAAGAGAGCCAGAAAAGAAAACTAAAGCAACCACTACATCTAAAGACTGGCAAGCTGAACTATGTTACACTTTTGTTTATTGGGTTTGAATACGCTTTAATGTAGAATGAATTCGTCTATGGTGGTTCTAGCAGAGCCTCACAACAGCAATGACAAAATAGTTCTGTGCCTGTTTAGAAAGTGTGTTGATCGCCGTCTGGATAGAAAGTGATGGTATGCAAAATGCTTTAAAATTGAGTTTTAACATTTTTGTGACAATCAAGAGTATTTTTTCTTGATATTTAGTAAAGCTGAAACAGAAGAGGCAGACTACCACATGTTGTCTAAGCACTTGAAATTACATTTCTGGGTAATGAAAGACTTCATAGGGAAATGGAGGTGCTGCCATTGATGTATTCTCATTCTTCAAATGCAAGTTACCTGGCTGTCATGATGACCCTCTTGTGTCGATACACTGTCACCAATACAGAACAGAAATGCAGGACTCCAGCATGATCAGGAATGGCAGTTTTGATGGTTTTCCTCATCTATGTCACCTTTTAAACTTTGTAGATTGAAGAGAATGTTTTTAGTTTTGAAGTCTGCAAAATGGCCCAAAGTGACTAAAACTACTGCTGCATGTTAGAAGCTATTGGTGGTCTAAAGCTGACCATACACTAGCAAAATTTAGGTTAAAAACATTTGTTTGATTTTCTAATCCTTAGTGGGTCAAATCAATACTCGTTTTCAACCACAGTGACAGGGAAACGTGAAGGCGGAGGATTTATATTTTATTTATGATGTCCACATACTAGTAGATTTTTAAAGTGGGACTTTACCTATAAAACGTTTTTTTTTATCAAGGGACATACATTCCACATTGATAATTATGCTACCAAAATTAGTGTGTGCTGTAAATTGTCTCCAGGATTGCTACTGTTACTACTTGCCGTAGGCTGCCATTTCACTGAAGTCCAGAGCCACAGCAGTAAATCGTAAAGGGGAACTAAACCCATCAATTTACCGGTTTTAAAAACTGTTACGATCCTAGAATGCTGGAAAAGCAAACAAACTCGCATTTGATTGTGTCCTCAACCAAACTGTCAAACCATCAAATGGCTGGGGTCATAAATGATCACATGTGCAATGCTATGGCAGTTGCAGATCAAACAGAAGCAGCTTCCTTGGCTGTAAAGGATAGGAGGGTTTACTTCCACTTTAAGCCTGTCAGCAGATCGGCCTCTACAACCTCAGCAATGCATAAAAATGGAGAGCATGTGCAGAGCAGGGTAAGATAGTGTATTACTGGATTTTAAACCATATAGACACTTTTATATAGACATTTATTTTTAATGTTTTACATAACTAAATCTGCAAAAGGGGCCAGCCTGAAATCATCTAGCAGGACTTAATTTTCTACCTAAAGTTCCACTTTAAGATGACATGGTTTATAGAACTGAGCAAGGAAATAGGATTTCATTTACTGTATATACTCGAGTATAAACCAAGTTTTTCAGCACATTTTTTGTGCTGAAAGTGCCCCCCTCGGCTTATACTCGAGTCAAGCACTTTTCTGCAGCAAAAAATGTCATTTTCTGAACAGATTTTGAGGCCCTGTATCTCGGGGCCACTTGGTGCTAGGAACCCCAAATTTTGTGTGCAAACCCAGTGGAACTAGCACTACAATATATCCAAAGCTGGGGTTCCTAGCACCAAGTGATATGTTGTAGTGCTAGTTCCACTGGGTTTGCACACCAAATTTGGGGTTCCAAGCATCAAGTGGCCCCGAGATATGGTGCCCCAAAGTCGGTTCAGAAAATGCCATTCTCTGCTGCAGAAAAGTGCTTGACATTTTCTGAATCGATTTTTGGGGCCCTGTATCTCGGGGCTACTTGGTGCTAGGAACCCCAGCTTTGAATTTATTGTGGTGCTAGTTCCACTGGGTTTGTACACCAAATGTAGGGTTGCTAGCACTAAGTGGCCCCGAGATATGGTGCCCCAAAGTTGGTCAACTGTCATTTTGGGACCCTATGGGTCCAGAGACCCCAAGTTTTGGCTGAAGCTAGGAGGCATCTAGGAATCCTTAACTACCGAGTTTGAAGTTCAGGGGACCTATGGCTGCAAATGGGCATTGTTGACCCTCTTTTCCACTTCCAGTAGCTGCTCATTTCTCACCCTAGGCTTATGAGTCAATAAGTTTTCCCAGTTTTTTTGTGGTAAAATTAGGTGCCTCGACTTATACTCGAGTATATACAGTATACAGCCTGATGCATATTCTTTGTCCTTAGCTCCCTTTTTTAATCTGTCTAGATTTTATATGTAAATTGTCATCCTCCCTTTTCTTTTCTTTTTTTATTATTACTTATTGCTGCAAAATCTGGAACAAACAAAACTAGTGTTTTGTTCTGGTGATTTAATCCTTATCTTGGCTCATGTCACATGTATGCTGTTTGGTTTCCTTTCTCCTCTGTGCTTGTTGCTGTTCTTCCTATAGATTGTAACCAGTGTAGCACTTTCCTTTTTTACAATATTTCAGTATTTATCATGACCTGTTTTTAGAAGCTGTTTTGGATTAAATCCCCTACTTTATCTAAACTCGAGTTTTAATTTTTTTTTTCTTTTTAAAGCTAGCCTGTCTTCTAATGCTAAAGAATAACCTTTTCCTGGCTGTACTGGGTTTACTAGGGCTGCATTGACCCCTGTGACTTGTTATATTGCTTTTGGCGCCACTCAGAGTAGAGGTGAAAGTATATCCCTGTGTCCCAGAGCATGGGGTGCAGGCTTATCCTGATACCAATCTAGAGGGCTAGTAAATATAAAGAGGAAAGGATTGCTGCTGCTACTCCTGACTAGCCCAGGTGAACACTATGAGGAGCGGCTTCAGCCTACAGGTCTCCACCAAACTAAACACCTAGATTTATTTCACTCTTCCCACCATGGTTTACCTGTGGGTGGGGCGTAATGCATCAGAGTGTGTGATTTGGTGGCAACCTGTGGTCTGTATGTGTGTGTGTGTATGTATGTATGTATGTATGTATGTATGTATGTATATATGTATGTGTATATATATATATATATATATATATATGTGTGTGTGTGTGTGTGTGTGTGTGTGTGTGTGTGTGTGTATATATATATATATAAATATTATATAGTTAGTGACTGCGACATTATGGCGGACAGATGGGATACTTTTGGCGCTATTTTGGGACCATTCACATTTATACAGCGATCAGTGCGATTTAAAAATGCATTGATTATTGTGTAAATGTGACTGGCAGTGAAGGGGTTGACCAGGAGGGGGCGCTGTAGGAGTTAAGTGTGTCCTAGGGATGTGTTTTAACTGTGGGGGGGGGTGGGCTATGTGTGACACGACACTGATCACCGCACCCAATTACAGGAAGCTGTGATCTGTGTCACTATGTCACTTGTTTACATCAGCATTTCCCTGTTCTTCCTCTCGGTGAGATGATTGCGGGTATCCCTGCGGACATAGAGTCCACAGGACCCGCGATCACACTCACAGAGCTCACGCGCCCACAAGCTGCGTCTTAAAGGGCAATGTACAGGTACGTTAATATGCCTGTACATGCCCTTCTGCCGACGTATATCTGCGTGAGCCGGTCGGCAAGCGGTTAATGACAGTGTGTTTTGGTTGCAGGTGCGGGACAGGTGTAATTCCCGCAACAAACCGCAGTAGTGTTAGCCATCCGTTTAGGGATAGAAGACTTTTCAGTTAAGATTTCTTTGTTCTAATAAAGTTGTGTCCACATGCTGGCCTTCCCTGCCCATGGAGTTTTATTATAAATAATACAGGAATCCTCAAATGTGCATTCCCTCAAGGCTAGGTAATCCTATAAACTGTAAACCTGCTTGTCTAAAGGGAGGTAAATAGAGAGTTCGAATCTCGGCTGGTTCAGCAGGAACTCCCCGAGATGCGAACCATGTATGGGCAGGCTGAATGTACCAAGTTTGTCAATCAACTTGGGTACAACCAGCCTGCTGGATTTTGCCTGCGATTATTGCTAGAGGCTGGTATAGCCACTAGCAATAATCACGGGGTTCTCCCAGCAAGGATGGCTCCCCCCCCACCGCATGTATGGCCTGCATGAGTGTAAATGTGTTCACAAGAGTCCCTGTGTGCCCCCTTCCAACAGACAGCTCTCCTGTCCCATTCTGGTAAAGTTGAATTAAAAAAAACATGAAGGAGCTTAAAGACATTACACCAGATTGCTCCAAAAATCACTGCTTTGTCCTTCCTGGACTTTACGGTTACTGGACCGTTACTCTACTGTGCCATGTCTGTGTATATACAAAATAAGAATATTTTCCTCTACCAGAAATGAACTGGTTGATAATTTGCTAGTGTTGGTCCACCACAGCTACAAAATGTTCTTTTAATATCTAATTGTGTGTGAAGACAATGAGGACATACCTTTTTCTAGTACCATTGCTTGAGTGAACCTCATAAACTTGTTTAGTCAATCAAACTTTATGTGATGGTCTATGACCACTGGTCTGTATTAAGAGGCAAAAGGTCTTTTGTAGCCTTTTTTTTTTAATTAAAAAGTAGAACGCCCCTTTGACTCAAATTGTGCCTTTGCTGTCCCATTTGCCAAATACCATGGTTATCAATAATCTTAAGTGATATTAAAGCTTCAGATTTTTGTACATTAAAATAACAAACATGTTATACTTACCTGCTCTGTGCAGTGGTTTTGCACCGAGCACCTCCTCTTCTTGGCCCCCCCCCCCCCCGCTGCTCCTGGCCCCTCCTGCTGAGTGCCCCCCAGACCAAGCAGCTTGCTATGGGGGCACTCGAGCACACTCGCTTTCGAGCCGCTGCTTGGTGTGTCCATTCACACACAGAGCTGTGTCTTGGCCCCGCCCCACCCTCCACATTGGCTTACTGGCTGTGATGAACAGCAGTGGGAGCCAATGGCTCCTGCTGCTGTCTCAGCCAATGAGGTGGGCGTGGGGGTCCCTGGAGAGCCAAAGCTCTCATATCATATCTTATGTGATGTATTCCAAGCATTTCTCTCTTTTAATTTTGATGATTATTGAAAGCTAGTGAAAACTCAATTCTGTATCTCAGAAAATTAGAATATTACACAAGGCCAATAAAAAAAGTATTTTTAATAGAGAAATGTTGGCTTACTGAAAAGTATGTCCACGTATCGTATAGTATGCACTCAATACTTGGTCGGGGCTCCTTTTGTATGAATTACTGCATCACTGAGGCGATCAGCCTGTGGCACTGCTGAGATGTTATGGAAGCCCAGGTTGCTTTGATAGCGGCTCATCTGCATTATTGGGTCTGGTGTCTCATCCTCCTAACAATACCCCACAGATTCTCTATGGGGTTTAGGTCAGGTGAGTTTGCTGGCCAATCGAGCACAGTGATACCATGATCATTAAATCAGGTATTGGTACTTTTGGTAGTGTGGGCAGGTGCCAAGTAATGCTGGAAAATGAAATCAGAATCTCCATAAAGCTGGTCAGCAGAGGGACGCACAAAGTGCTTTAGAACTTCCTGGTAGAGGGCTTTGCTGACTTTGGACTTGATAAAACAAAGTGGACCAACATCAGCAGATGACATGGCTCCCCAAATCATCACTAACTGTGGAAACTTCACACTGGACCTCATGCAACTTGGATTCTGTGCCTCTCCACTCTTCCTCCAGACTCTGGGACCTTGATTTCCAAATTAAATGCAAAATTTACTTTCATCCTAAAAGAGGACTTTGTACCACTGAGCAGCAATCCAGTTCTTTTTCTCCTTAGCCCAGGTAAGACACTTCTGATGTTGTCTCTGGTTCAGGAGTGGCTTGACACAAGGATTACGACAGTTGTAGCCCATGTCCTGAATATGTCTGTGTGTGGTAGCCCTTGAAGCACCGACACCAGCCGTAGTCCACTCCTTGTGAAACCAAATTCTTGAATGGCCTTTGCTTCACAATCCTTTCATGGCTGCAGTTATCCCTGTTGCTTGTGCATCTTTTTCTACCACACTTTTTCCTTCCACTCAACCTTTCATTAACATGCTTGGATACAGCACTCTGTGTACAGCCAGCTTCTTTAGCAATGATCTTTTGTGACTTACCCTTCTTTGTGGAGGGTGTCAGTGACTGTCTTCTGGACAACTGTCAAGTCAGTAGTCTTCCCCGTGATTGTGTAACCTACTGAACCAGACTTGGAGACCAATTAAAGCAGGGGTAGGCAACCTCGGCCCTCCAGCTGTTTTAAAACTACAAGTCCCATGAGACATTGCAAGACTCTAAAAATCACAGGCATGACTTCTAGAGGCAGAAGAATGATGGGATTTGTAGTTTCACCACAGCTGGAGGGCCGAGGTTGCCTACCCCTGATTTAAAGGCTCAGGAAACCTTTTACAGATGTTTTGAGTTAATTAGCTGATTAGAGTGTGACACCATGAGTCTACAATATTGAACTTTTTCACAATATTCTAATTTTCTGAGATACTGAATTTTGGGTTTTCACTAGATGTAATCCATAATCATCAAAATTAAAATAAAGAAATGTTTGAAATCTATCACTCTGTGTGTGATGAATCTATATAATATGAGTTTCACTTTTTGAATTGAATTACTGAAATGAATTACCTTTTTGATATTTAAATTTTTTTGAGATGCGCCTGTATTTACAGATTACAGTGTCCTGGAATTAAGGGCTGCAGACCTGCCTGAAAACTCTGGAAGACTTGTAAAGTCTGGCTGCAGTGGATTAAATAAGTCAATTTGAGTAATTGTGAATTTAGCACGGTAGAAAAGTTTCCTGGATAGCATAAGCAATTTACACGCTAATTAAACTTGCTGCTTGGGTGTGCAAAGCAGCTGTATGAATAGGCTCCTATAGAGACAGCCACTCCCTAACCGGTGACCTGGAATCCATATGTAACACTTGAGTCTGGGAGTAGCTCCTTCCACCAGAGCCTAATTATTTAAGGAATTGACATAAGACAGATAATTATTAACCCAGTGGTGGTCAACTTTCTTGATATAGTGGGCCTCAAGTGTAGCACCTGATTTATCCAAAGAGTCATACATCATTTTCAGTGAATGTAATGCTATAGAATCTAATGCCCCGTACACACGATCGGAAATTTCGGCCAGCAAAAGACCGATGAGAGCTTTTGGTCGGAAAATGTGACCGTGTGTATGCTCCATCGGACTTTTGCTGGCAGAAATTCCCGCTAGCAAAAGATTGAGAGCAGGTTCTCTATTTTTCGGTCGGAAAAAGTTCCGATCGGCTGTACAAATTCCGACGCGCAAAATTCCTACGCATGCTCGAAAACAATTTGACGCATGCTCGGAAGCATTGAACTTCATTTTTTCGGCCTGTCGTAGTGTACGTCACCGCATTCTTGACGGTCGAAAGTTCAGAGAACTTTTGTGTGACCGTGTGTATGCAAGCCAAGCTTGAGCGGAATTCTGTCGGAAAAACCATCCAAGATTTTTCAGACGGAAATTCCACTCGTGTGTACGGAGCATTAGAGACTTTCCAACAGTAGACTATCGGAGGCTTCACACATACTATAGGAGACTAGGAACATGCTTCAGGAGCCTGTCTTAGGCCGGCCATAGATGGGGAAATCTTCTTTCCTGCAACCATGGGAAAATCGCTCGATTCCCCAATCAACACAGTGTTGACAGGGCAATCCCTCTTATATAGAGAGATAACTGCTATTACAGTCCCTTTACACATCAATGCTTTCATATTTGTGCTTCGTACAGACTCCTTAAAAATGACTTCAAAAAAATTTAATATTTTCCATTATAATGGATCAGAAGGAAAAAAAAAATACATAAAAAGAGAACAGGGATGGATATCACAGAAACAAAGTAAGATTGCTTGAAAGAAAGTGTTGGTTTTGAGTAAGCACCTAAGAAAAACATACTACTACTACTACTGTATGTAGGGGTCTTGAAGGCTGCACCATAAGTGCTAGAGGGCCACAGGTTGGGCACCAGGGTATAGAAAAGCCCGGAGCAAAGTAAATGAAATGACATAGGCGAAGGGCTTACATGGCAGTGGAAACAGGGTAATGGTATCAGGAGAGGGAGTGTATCAGGTTGGTGCAGGGGGGAGGGGTTGGAGAGGAGATAAAAGGGAGGCTCCTCCCTATGAGTCATCACAGTTTAGGGAAAAGTTCAGCAGAAGCATGGCAGATGTGGAGCAGCTCTGGGCCCAGCTCAGGGAGGAGGCAGCTTTGGGGGGTTCCGGTTGGCTGCAGGACACTTTGGGGCTCATTCTAACACCACAGTGGAGGTGAAAACTACAGGGGGGAGGTAGGGTAATCGGGCGTGTAGGTCCAGGCAGCCGGAGCGGTGTTTCACCGGACCGTCATTCTAGGCCACAGCGTCAGTCAGGGAGCACCCTGCGAGGGATTCCTGACGGGACCCCCGGTCAAGTAGGCAGCAGTGCGGGATGGGGGAGTCCTGTGCGGTCTCCCCTCCAACAAAGGAGGTCACCTGGAGGATGGTCTGGGGGCTCCGGGGCGGCATTGCGGCCTACTAGGCGGTGGAAACCCCGCCCCTAGTGCTACATCAGTCGGCCTGAGGCCTACCATCAGGAATGAAACAACGGGGGTCCCCGGGCCTTCCTCTGCACCGGCAGGGGACCTTAGGAAGAACAGTGGTGTGCAGCTAGGGAGGACTTCCAGGCAAGCGGAGGCCGGCAGGACTGAGGCCCCACACACTGGTCCTGGTACGACCGTCCAGAAGCCGGTGAGCGGGTACGCAATGCGGAGGGGGGTTCAGAGGTCTGCGGGTCCATCGGCAACCAGTGCTGTTACGCCTGGCGGGCTATCATCAGAAGAGGAAGAGGGGTCTGGACAGAGGTCATCAGGAGAACTGGGGGGTCGGAAGAAGAGGCTGTCCCCCCCCCCCAGCAGTGCAACGTTATTGGAGGACAGACGGTCAGCTGATGGGTCAATTCCTGTGTAGCCTGGTAAGTCACCTTTCCACTTTTATATCATGAGGGATTGTCTGTTAGCGTAGGGCCAGAGGGCATGATAGGTGGTCCGGTGGAAAGGACTGCTGTGGCTGAGGCAGCTGTGGGGTCACTGGGTTTACTGGCTGGGATATGGGAACTGATGCAAAAGTTTGGGCATGCGGATAGAGCCACCGCTGGGCCGGTGTCAGCCTGGGTCCCGCCGGCAAGAGTAGCCGGCCAAAGCAGTTTGGCTGGGGGGGCAGTAGCTCCGGTAGTTCCGGCCTCGCCAACCTGCCCGTCACAGGTAACCACAGGTGGGATTAAGCAGGGGATGGCCAAGGCGGTGGTGGCGGGGGAAGCTGCGGGCAGACAGGAAGTCATCAGACTAGCTGGTTCTGCAAAATGCGAGGTCTAGGTTTGCTATGAGGGGTCGTTGGGTGCACGATCGAAGCCTGAAGTACAGGAAAAGCTGTGGTAGGGTGAGTATGCAGGGATTTTTTCCCTGCCGCCGTTAGATAAATTTTAACCTGGATGGGGTAAAACCGGATCATTCAAAGAAGGAGGATGGAGAGAGGAGGGGATACCGGTTGATCCCGACGACATTTGCTAACTGGCTACAGGCGTTTTACCATCATGGCGAGTGTGATTGGGGAAACAGAACCCTGAATACTGTTTGGCGCTCTTTGGTTATCAGGATGCAATAGGGGAGGCGGATAGAGCTACGGGGGCACTGAGTGGCGGAGGTATGTTGAGCAGTTTCGTCAGTGGAGAGTTATCCGGCCGGCGTTGAGATGGGACTATAAGGACATCAGCCTGTGAATGCGCTTGAGGATGGCTGCGCGGGCTCTGCACCAGTTCTTTCAGGAGGGGCCGGTGGACCTTCGGCCCAGGGACAAGGACCGGTAACTAAAAAAAGGGGTATGCTGGCAGTACAATGCTGGGACCTGTGAGTTCAGAGGGATGTGCCGGTACAAGCACGAGTGTTTAGGGTGTGGAGGGTCTCATCCGTCGTCCAGATGTTTTAAGTAAGGAATAGGCTGTTCTGGAGAGGCTGGACACAAGAGGGAAGACCCCAGTGATGGTGAAAAAGATGTGGCCGATTCTCGGTAGGTATCCGGATAGGAGAGTGGCGCAGTTGCTGGTTTCCGGTTTTACGGTTGGCTTTAGGATTCAATGTACTTTGGAGGTGATTACCCGGTGTTTTGCACTTGGTGGTCGACCAGGCAACATCCAGATGTGGTTTCTGGGAAACTGAGTAGAGAAGTTGCATGGGGTCGCATGGGGGGCCCCCTTTGCGTCTGCACTGTTCGCTGATGTGGTAGTTTCCCCTTTGGAGTAGTGCTAAAGTAGGAGCCCAACACATTTAGGCTAATTCACCACTTTTCTTTCCCAAAAGGGGGTCGGTGAGGCCCCTTTCACACTGGAGCGGTTTTCAGGCGGTATTGCGCTAAAAATACCACCTGAAAACCGCCCCTAAACAGCCTCCGCTGTTTGTTCAGTGTGAAAGCCCGAGGGCTTTCACACTGAAGCGGTGCGCAGGCAGGGCGGTGAAAAAAGTCCTGCAAACCGCTTTTTTGGAGCGGTGAAGGAGCGGTGAATTCACCGCTCCTTCACCGCTCCTGCCCATTGAAATCAATGGGACAGCGCGGCTATACCGCGGTAATACCGCGGCTATAGCCGCGCTGTATGAGGGATTTTAACCCTTTTTTGGCCGCCAGCGGGGGTTAAAACCGCACCGCTAGCGGCCGAATACCGCTGCAAGAAAGACAGTACAGCAGCGCTAAAAATAGCGCTGTTGTACCGCCGACGCCCCCACCGCCCCAGTGTGAAAGGGGCCTTAATGATGCCATTGACCAGGAGTCATGTTTGTGAGTACTACATCGTTCGATGCTGTGGCCGTCATTACGGCAAGGGGACATTGATGGTGAAGGTGGAGGTGAAATCAACTTTTCGGCTATTCCCAGTTCACCCGGTTCACCCAGTTGCTGGGGTGTCATTGGAACGATGAATTTTACGTCAACCAATGCCTACCGATGGGTTGCTCTATATTCCTGTGCACTGTTTGAGCAATTCAGCTCAGTTGTGGAATGGGTGGTAAGGGATGTGTAAGGGAATTCGATCATCCATTACCTGGACAATTTCCTTGGCCTAGGACCAGCTTCTTCCAGAATCTGCGCGTTGCTTCTGGCTACGTTGGAACACAGAGCGGACCGGTTCGGCATTCCGGTGGCACCTGAGAAAACGAAGGGACCTTGCACGGTCATCACATTCCTGGGCATTGTCCTAGACTCGGGTGAAATGGAATGCAGGTTGCCGGAAGATAAGCTGGCGAATTTAAAAGGGGAAATTGCAGGTATGATTGGTTTACGCAAAGTTCAGCTGCGAATACTGCAATCACGAGGGGGTAAGCTGAATTTGGCATGTCGCATTCAGCCAATGGGGCGGGTTTCTGTCATCAGCTTTTGGCAAGTACAGCCGGGATCAGGTCTCCCACGCACGTTGTGCGCTTGGTTAAAGCGCACAGGGAGGACTTGAGGGTATGGCATACCTTTTTAGGAATCCTTTCACGGAAGGGCTCTTTGGATGTTAGGGCCTGTTAGCAATTTTGACATGTAAATTGTTAAGGATGCTGGTTCATGGCCGCTGTGATGGTTTGAAGCAGGATTTACGAAGAATCTAGTGTTGCTGGAATTGTTTCCGGTGGTGCTGGCGGTGGAATTGTGGGTGCTTCGTTCAGGGATCTGAAGGGCGATTCCATGGTGACAATCTGGGGGTGGTGCAAGTGATCAATAGGGTTTCGTCATCATCTCTCCCGGTTAGTAGGTTACTGCAACACTTGGTTTCGTGATGCTTGTAACTGAATGTGTTCATTTATGCAGTGCACCTCCCGGGTGTTTGGAAATGTCTTAGCTGATGAGTTGTCTGGCTTCCAGTGGGACAGGTTCCGAGAGTTGGTGCTGGCAGTGGAGCAGCGGAGGGGGTCCCGAGTGGTTGTGGGGGATAGCATTGGCCTCGTCCCGGATGGATCAGGAAGTCGGTGAGCGAGGTTACAGGGTCAGCGTACACCAAAGGATGGCCGGAATGGCTGGCGTTCGTTCAAGAGGCTGGTGAAGGGTCGGCTGGCATGGCAGTTCGTTTTACTGGTGTTGTATTTCGGTGCGAGGCATATGTAAGAGGGGGTGTCCGCTCCTGCTATGAATAAGAAGTTAGCTGGTTAGCATTCCTATTCAAGTTGCAAGGTCAACCTGATTTCACCAAAGATTTTGGGTGCGACAGGCGATTAAGGGTTACCAGCGATTGGTGGTCCGCAGGGATGACAGGAGACCAGTAACCTTTGACATGATGCGGGGCATGGTAGCACATTTGGCTGGGGTGTGTTTATCTGAATATTAGGCCATCTTCTTCAAGGTGGCCTTTTTTGTGTTAGCGTTCTTTGGGGCATTTAGGATAGAGGAGTGGGTCAGTCCTTCAAGAAAAGGTTCATGGGGGAATTGGGAGTCTCGAGGTGATATGTGGAGATGACGGGTTGGCGTTATTTTTGCGCAGATCGAAGACCGATCAAATGGGAAAAGGAAGGTCAGTACAGGTGTCTCCAGTGCCAGGTTCGCTGCTGTGCCCGGTGGGGCGGTAAAGGGGGCTTGGGAGATTCGCCTGCCAGTCACGGGGTCCGTTTTGGTGCATGTAAACGGTTCTCCTTTATCACGCTTTCAATTTGTTGATGTTTTGGTAAGAAAATGGTTATAGGCATTGGGGTTGGTAGAGAAGGAGTTTTCCTCTCATTCATTTCGGATAGGGGAGGCAACAGTGGCAGCCATAAGTAGAATGGATGTGGAGTCAGTAAAATGTATTGGGCGGTGGGAATCGAGGAGGTTCCAGACATATGTTCGGCCTCACCTTGTGGTTGGGTTGTGTAGTATTAGGGTGGGGAGGAGCTGTTGTTAGGCTCTGTGTGGTATGGAATACTATTTGGTCATGGTGTTGGGTTTGCTCTCTTCTAATTTCAGAATCGGTGGCAGGAATGGTCCGGATAATGGGCCATTCCTGGGTGTGCTGGGGGGCCTGGAGGGGTGATGTTGGGTACGAAGGCAGGCGTATGGGTTTTTTCTAGACGAGAGGCCTGTATTCGGTGGTTGGGAGTCCCTGGGATGTTATGGGGTAGGATTTTTCCTGAAGTACATCGGTATGCCAAAAGGGGACAGGCTGCCCGACGTTGTGCACATGGGCGGCAATGATTTGGGGGTCAGGTCTAGGTTGGACATTAAGCGAGACATCAAATTCGATGTGTGGCGGTTAATGAGGGATTTTCCTGACATGGTCATTGTTGGGTCGGAAATGGTGGCTTGTACAACATGGCGGATGTTCGGGTAGGTGGAAGGTGTTAGCAGGGCCAGGAGAAAGATTAATAGGGATGTGTGCTGCTTCATGGTTAGGCATGGGGGATTGGCTATTAGGCCCGTGGAATTGGAGTTTGAGACATGGAGATACCTGAGGGCCGATGGGGAGCATCTGCATGAAGTGGGAATTGACACATGGGTGTTCGGATTACGTGGGGGTATTCAGAGAGCACTTCGGGTGTGGAGGGGCACCCATAGGTAAGGTGTTTTCTTTGGGTGCTGTGGCGGGTGTTGGTCTTTGCAGGGGAAGGAAGATATTTCAGAAGGAAGAGTTCAGGAACTATCGTTGCTATGGGTCCTGATGGTGGTTTCCAGCTAACGGAGATTAGCTGGAAAGTGTTAATGGGGGGCACTGCGGTAAGTGTTTGTCTCTGAGCCAGCTTGTCAGCTTGAGGCCTATTAATACACTTGGAGAGGTACCGCAGTGCAGTATTGTTTTTCCACAGATGGCTATGAAGTTCCTGCAAAGACCAGCGCTAGGAGATTGATGGGTTTATTAACAGATGTTTTTGATGTTTATGTTAATTTGAGTATATATATTTGTTTAAATAAATTAGGCTGCTACGGCCTTGGTAACTCCAACCTTGGTGTAGTCTCAATTAATAAGGTAAAGTTAAGAGGTTGGGGTATATAGGCGGTGGTAGAGTTACATCTGTTATACAACAGTCATGACCAGTTACAAATGTCAAGGCTACCTCTGATTGGTGGGGGTAGAGATTGTGACATCTGCCCACATCAGCCAATCAGAAGAATTCTTGTATTCATTGATAAAATACAAGGCTTCCTGTGAATGGCTGCACCCCAACTTGATTTTGTTATGGCAGCAGATGGGAAATGCCCGTACCGCTGCCAGAACATGACACTGTACAGCATACTGTGTGTAGCTGATGTGATGATAGTGGGTGCATCTGTTAACAACAGTTCTTTTGGGCCAGCCTGACTCAAACAAACTATTTAAAATGAAAGTAAACATGGCGTTAAAGCAATATTAAAGCCTTGTTTTTTTGTTTTGTTATTTAAAACACAAACATACCTGCTCTGTGCAGTGGGTTTGCACAGAGCAGCCCTGATCCTCCTCTTCTCTGAGGGCACCCAATCAAGCGCACTCCCAACCCGCCCCCTCTGTCTTCTGATTGGCTCACTAGCTGTGATTGACAGTCAATGGCTCCTGCTGCTGCCAAAAGCCAATCAGGAGTGCGAGTCCCCGCAGAGGCAAGGCTCTCATGGACATCGCTGGATCGAGAGGGGGCTCAGGTAAGTATTATATTGGTGGGGCTGGGGGGGCTGCTGCCCCCCAAAGGCACATAGAAAGCTTTTTACCTTCATGCATAGAATGCATGAAGGTAAAAAAAACCTTGTGCCTTTACAACCACTTTAGCCTTTAAATGCAATGAAAAAAAGTAAGATCACCACCGTGATTATACAGACTGGTAGGGCTGTGTAAATCACTGAGCCATATGGACAGAGTTAAAAATTAAATGCCAGGTAATTCAGTCCATATGTATCTATTTCAGCTATGGATTAAGTTGTCTCCCAGGAGTTAGCTTTAAAGTAAAACATGGAGATATGGCTCATTGGTTAATTCAGATGACTATTTTCTTTCATAAATAAACAGCACAATGTCTGTGTGACTTGTTTATGTTGCATGTTGGTTAAATCTGCTGGGCAGTCTGGCGTCTCCGGCCAGGGAATTAGTACTAAGCCTGCACTTGCATTCTGCTCTTAATATAACTTGTCCTTTGGCATGAGGATGATTCAAAGGTCAAGCATGGGAATAAAACACAATCTGTTACTGAAAACCATGCTGAGATGTTCACGTGAAAAACAAATCTTAAGGAAAAAAAAAAATCAAGAATCACGTTCCACGCACTATACATTATTTTACATCAAATATAATGATTTCTCTTACATTTCTGTTAAATACATTCAATGCTGTGTTTCACCCCCAGGGCATTGCCAGCAAATTTAGTTCACAGATGCATGCATTATGTAACTGACTTAATAACAGTACTCGTTTCATACATCAATGATTCCTTATAAAAGCAAAAGCTTTAGCATGCTTCTTATACAGGCATGTGAAAAAGTAAGTACATCCCAAGAAAATGACTGACTTTTACAACGTATTTGAGATGGTAAACATTAGATCTTAATTCAGTATCTTCAGATAAAAGTGATATTCTTGAACACATGACAACAAAAAATGACATATTCATTCTCATAATGTAATTAACCACTTGACCTCCGGAAAGGCTTATGACCAGGCCATTTTTTGCGTTAATTTAACTGACAATTGCGCGGTCGTGCGACGCTGTACCCAAATAAAATGTATGTCTTTTTTTCCCCACAAATAGAACTTTCTTTTATAGGTATTTGATCACCTTTGTGTTTTTTATTTTTTGTGCTATAAAACCCAAAAAATGTACTATAGACAATTTTGAAAAAAAAAGAAAACAACATTTTTTACTTTCAGCTACAATTTATTAAATCTAATTTCTTCATAAATTTGGGCCAATATTATTCTGCTACGATGGGATATTTTAATTTATTTTTATAAATTTTTTTTTTTTTTTTACTAGTAATGCTGGCGATCAGCAACTTATAGTGGGATTGCGATATTGTGGGGTACATTCTGACACTTTTGACCATTTGCGGGAACCAGTGACACTAATACAGTGTTCAGTGCTAAAAATATACACTGTCACTGTACTAATGACACTGGCTGGGAAGGGGGTTAAACATCTAGGGCGATCAAAGGGTTAAACATGTGCCTAGCCAGTGATTATGTGTACTGTATGTTGTGCTTTTACTGAGGAAAGTAATCGATTATATTCCCTGCTCTGCGGGGAAAGAAAATCTATTACTTCTCCGCTGACAGGACAGGGCTCTGCCTTGTTTACAATCACTGTGTAAAATCACTGTGGGCACGCGCCCCCCTACCTGGAAGTGCCAGATCATGTACTAGGTGCTGCCTTAAATCTAGGTTATATGGTCAACAAGCAATTAATGAAGATTCAGATTTGTCAAACTGAAGAAAAAACAGTAAGTGCACCCTTACATTTTACCACCATTTCAAATCCATGGAAATATAAATCAGTTTTTCTGGGTTGGGTGCCAGTGATTAGAGTCCTTAAGTCCTATTCACACCTGTGTGTTTTATATGTGTTTTAGGTGCAAGCTTTTAAGGGCAGCGGAGGGATCTAGGGTCTAATAGAGTTTCTGTCACTGCCTGTTGCTATCACAGGGGATATTTATATTAGTGATCAAAAAAAATAAAACAACAGTTTAAAAATGTAAAAAAAAAATAGTTAAAGTGCTCCTGTCCCTCCGTGGTCCCACACAAAGGTAAACACATGCGTCGGTCCCGCACGTGCGCAAACATCGATCACCAGGTATCACCACGAACATCAGATTGTGGGCAGTAATTCTAGCACCAGACCTCCTGTGTAAATCCAAAGTGGTAACCTGTAAAGGCTTTTAACCACTTCAATACCAGACACTTTCGCCCCTTCCTGCCCAGGACAAAAAAGGAGAGGGAAGAAAAAGAAAAACAATGCAAGAACCACATCTAAGGACTGGTAAGCTGCAATATAATAATACATTTTTTTGTCAATTTACATTAATTTCATAATCTAGTTTTGAGTTTTGTGTAAAAATACAATTTTCATGACACTGAAAGAACTCACTATTAGGAGTGCTGTTTATGGCTGACATCAGCAGACGTGGTTAGGCATTCGGCATATTTGCTAATGCTTACTCGTTTAACATCCCCCCTAGTGGTCCTTTAAGTGGGCTTTAATGCCCAGGAGGTGGAGTGGCTTCAGTATCATGTGACCACTTTTAATTGCCACTGTTATTGGCTCCCACAGCAGTCACATGACCAGAAGCTTATCCCACTGGCTCCAGATCAGAAGCAATGGCTCAGAATTGTCAGTGACAGCTCAGTCAGTGTGCTGGGAGCATGCACTGAGACTGCTTTTAGAGCTTTTACTAGGCCAGTCCATAATCCTCCATTTCTACTTTTTGAGTCATTTTTTGGTGGATTTTTTTAGATCATTATTATATTAAGAGATCAATTTCCAGTAACTGATCCCTAGCAGAGACTGGGGAGAGAACAACTAACCCACCCCTCTCCCTAATTCCCCTTCATCCTTATTTCCCCCTCTCCCTCCCCCTCCCCCTCTATCGTTTTCTTGCTGAGCCATCTACATTCTAAAAGCATAAGGCTATATTCATATCTGCTCAAAATTTAGCAAATTCACTGTCAATGGCGCCCCAATGCACCTAGCCAGTGCATCACAACATAAAGACATGCAAAATAAATAAAGGCAGTTCATTTAAAATACTCATTTTGTAAATTCTAGCCTTGAAAGATAAGTATGTGAAATAAATATCAATCTGCGCAATCTATTAAAATAGTGCAAAATAAATCATTAACCACTTGCCGACCAGCGCGCGCTCATATACATCGGCAAAGTGGCACGGGTGTGCAAAACAACATACCCGTACATCGCTGCGTCAACCACAGCTAGCAGGCGCGTGCCCGCCGCGGGGGCATGCCCGCAGGTCCCACGGACTCGGTGTCCGTCGGTGTCCCATGATCGTGGCACAGAGTGGCAGAATGGGGAGATGCCTATGTGAACAAGGCATTTCCCTGATCTGTCTAGCAACATGACGGGGATCTACTGCACCCAGTGATCAGGAGCGGTGATCTTTGTCATGTTCTAGTGAGACCATCCCCCCTACAGTTAGAACATGCTGAGGGAACACAGTTAACCCCTTGATCGCCCCCTAGTGTTTAACCCCTTCCCTGCCAGTGACATTTACACAGTAATCAGTGCATTTTTATAGCACTGATCTCTGTATAAATGCCAATGGTCCCAAAATAGTGTCAAAAGTGTCCGATCTGTCCGTCGCAATGTCGCAGTCACAATAAAAATCGCAGATCGCCGCCATTACTAATAAAAAAAAAATATTAATAAAAGTGCCATAAATCTATCCCCTATTTTGTAGATGCAATAACTTTTGTGCAAACCAATCAATATACGCTTATTGCGATTTTTTTTTTTTTTTTTTTTTTTTTTAACCAAAAATATGTAGAAGAATACATATTGGCCTAAACTGTGGAAGGAATGTAATTTTTTTTATATTTTTGGGGGATATTTATTATAGCAAAAAGTAAAAAATATTGCTTTTTTTTCATAATTGTTGCTCTTTTTATAGTGCAAAAAATAAAAACCGTAGAGGTGATCAAATATCACCAAAAGAAAGCTCTATTTGTGGGAAAAAAAGGACGTCAATTTTGTTTGGGTACAACGTCGCACGACCAAGCAATTGTCAGTTAAAGAGACGCAGTGCCATATTGCAAAAAAGGGCTTGGTCAGGAAGGGGTAAATCCTTCCGGGGCTGAAGTGGTTAAAATTAATATTTAAAAATAGCCGCTATCACTAACAAGTGCTTACACTCCACCTAAATTAATACCAAATAACAAAAACAGTGCCACACTATTATTGAAAGTGTATAATCAATAGTAGTGATACATACCCAATTCTGGAAAAAAAATAATAATAATAATTAGGGATGCACCAATACCATTTTTTTTACAATGAGTACAAGTACCAATACTTTTTTTTAGTAGTTGCCGATACCAATTACCGATACCTACTGCAACTGTTTTGTTTTATATTTTAAATTTTTTATTTTTCAAAAAATATAAATCAGCATAACAAAAGGTATAAGAAAGAATTATGACAGTTTAACATAGAAGCATTCAAAAGCTAAGTACAAACAGTGTAAATAAGCTTGGTGGGGATATCTGTACAGATAGATGTCAGCTTCTTTCCGTATTGGGTCATACAAACAAGAAAGAAGTTCCATACAGTATCCATGCTTCTGTCTCAACTACATGTTCAAACACAAGGATGCTCAAAAAAAAAAAAATAGTACAAATCGGAATCATAAAGAAGCAGAAATGAGAGAATCAGGAGAAAATATTGAATCATCCCAAGGTTTCCAGATTTTTTCAAATTGGGGAAGTTTACCTTCAATTTTTGCGGTTAAGTGTTCCATTTTACGCATATCAGTGATAATGGAAAGAGCGTGATGTAAAGTGGGAGCGGTGGTAGAAAGCCAAAGGCTCTTTTTGCTGCCAGAAGTACAAAAGACCCTAGTTTCTGTAGTGATTTAGGGATACCCGGGAAAGGTAGGCCCAAAAGAAAGTGTATGGGGTTTAATGGGATAGATGTGGCAAAGAGTGATTGTAATAAATTTTGTATCTCGGTCCAATACGCACTTAAGATATGACAGTCCCAGAAGATGTGAAGGTGCGTACCTACGGACTGTCCACATCTCCAGCACAGATCAGAGAGAGAGGGAGTTTGGGCATGTAACAACTCAGGAGTTTTGTACCAAAAAAATATTATCTTAATAGCGGTCTCCTTTTGTGCCACACATCTGGAAACTTTGAAAGCCGACTCCCAGATTTTACCCCAATCTAATAATGAGATTGATCTTATTAGCATTCTGGACCATTTTGTCATGTATTTATGTATGGAATCAGTTAAAGGGGGTACTGCCTGAAGTATTTTATATATGGATGAGATTAGTTTTGGTTCATATGGGCCATTTGTACACAGCATTTCAAAATCTGTGGGTTTTTCTAAGGATAATGAGGGGAAGTTGGATTGGAAAAAATGTTTAATTTGTAAGTAATAGTATTCTGTAGAGTTCGGTAAAACGTGTTTTTCTTTGAGAACTGAGAATGGTAAAAGCTTACGTGTTACTGGGTGAACTAGATGTCGCAGTTGAAATATACCTGCCTGAGTCTATTGAAGTGTTCGCAAGTAAGATAGTCCATCCGGGATGTCTGGGTTGAAGAGAATATTCTGGAGAGAGGAGCAAGGTAAGGAAAGATGAAATTTATCCATACATCTTTTCCAGATAGATAGCGTAAAAAGCATCGGGGATAGACACAAAGACCTTAGTTGGGGTATGAATTTCTTTGAGGATGGCCATAACATATAGCAAGGGTGTACTGGGGCAGTAATCCCCATTTCAATTTCAGCCCATCTATTTGCAGCTTTTCTTGCGGTCCATGTAGTCAGTACCCTAAGGTGAGAGGCATAATAGTACTTGATGAAATCGGGGGCGCCCAACCCGCCTTTAGCTCTAGGGGAGAGGACTACTGATTGAGCAATTCTATGAGATGCATTATTCCAAATAAAGTTAAGGCACTTTCTCTGGAGATTTTTCAACTGCAACATAGGGACTGAAACCGGGAGCGTTTCAAAGAGATACAATAATTTGGGCAGTACCGACATTTTGAGAACGTTAATTCTGCCAAGGAGGGAGATTGGGATGGAAGACCAATGTTGTAGAAGTTTAGCAATTTCTGCGAACAAAGGAGGGAAATTAGCTTGGTAGAGAGAGTGATATGAGGGGGTAAGATGAATTCCTACATATTTCAGTGAGGTCTGGCACCATCTATACTTAAATCTGTTTTGTAAGGAGCTGAGCATATCTGAGGATATATTGATGGGGAGAGCTTCTGTTTTGGTCTGATTAATACGAAAACCTGATAAGGACCAAAATATGGAGAGAGTTTCATGCAAGGCGGGTAGAGAAGTATCGGGATGTGTGATGGTTAGTAAGATGTCGTCTGCGAATAGAGAGAGCTTGTAATCCTGATGTCGTAGTGGAATTCCCCTGTTATTAGGATGACATCTAATAGCTGCTGCTAAAGGTTCAAAACTTAGTATAAATAATAGGGGTGACAGGGGGCATCCTTGTCTCGTGCCATTTCTGAGAGTAAATCGTTGTGAGATATAGGAGGACAACTGAACTTGAGATGTGGGGAGAGAATATAGGGTTCGTAGAGCCTGTATAAATGGGCCTGAGAATCCGAATCGGGTTAAAACTGCGAACATGAAGGGCCAACTTAATCGATCGAAAGCTTTTTGAGCATCTAAGCTCAAAACTATGGTGGGACGTTTGGTTCAATTTATTAGGTCTATCAAATCTATGGTTCTTCTTGTATTATCTCCAGCATGTCTCGTGGGGACAAATCCTACCTGGTCCCAGTGAATCAGGGATGTTAATAGAGGGGATAATCTATTAGCTAATATCTTAGTAAAAATTTTGTAATCTGAATTTAATAAAGCAATTGGGCGGTAGTTGTCGGGCAATGCTGGGTCCTTACCTGGCTTGGGAATTACTGTTATGTTTGCATGTAAAAATTGTGAATGCGGAATGGATCCCCTGAAGAAAGAGGAGAATAGGGATTGTAGATAGGGGGTTAAAGTTTGTGCAAAAGTTTTATAATAAATGTAAGGAAGACCGTCAGTACCTGGGGATTTGTGAACTGGAAGATTTTTAATCACCTCTCCTATTTCCTCCCCAGTAATCGTAGAGTTAAGAGAGGTTATATGATCGGCAGAGATTTTTGGTAGCGGTAGGGAATCCATGAATTTATCAAACTCAGATTGTGAGAATTGAGGATGCGAATCAGGACCTAAGCAGTTATATAACCGACTATAAAAGTCTCCAAAGACTTTTGACATAGCTTTCGGACAATATGTGGGGGTGCCATCAGATTGTATCAAGTGGTCGGGGATCGATAGAAAGGGCCGTGGTTTTAATTTGTTAACCAGCATCCTGTGTGGTTTGTTTGCGTAATCGTAAAATTTTTGCTTGGCAAACAACATAGATTTGGAAATTTGGTTCAGATCAAAAGATTTGATCCGATCCCGGATTGAGGTGACATTTCTCAATTTTTCCACCGTGGGGGAGGCCAGCAAATTTCTTTCAGCTGTCTGCGGTTGAGTAATTAGGTCATTTTTGAGTTGTACAGAATCTTTTTTTAGGCGAGAGCCCATAGCTATACATTCACCTCTTAAAAAGGCTTTGTGGGCCTCCCACAGGGTGGAAATTTCTGAAATAGAGCCATCATTAATCTGAAAAAATTCAGTTAGTTTCTGCTGTAGTTGGGTTTGAGATAAAGGGTTTTTAAGCAACGATTCATTGAGGCGCCAGTGGCAGGATTTAGTAAAAGATTTCGTCAACAGGACATTGAGTTCAATAGGTGCATGATCCGACCAGGTAATAGGATTTATTTCAGAAGAGACTACATAGGGAAGTAGAGGGCCTGTAACAAGGAAATAATCTAGTCTAGAATATGACTTGTGAGGGTGAGAATAAAATGTATAATGTTTTTGGGTTGGGTGTTTTATCCTCCAAGTGTCAAAAAGATTATGGGATCTAACTAGTTTGCGAAAAGATGTTGATAATTATTTGGAGGCAGATTGTGGAGTGGTTTGGAATAAAGTTTTCCTATCTCTGGTCGGGGACATGCACGCATTGAAGTCGCCTCCTATGATTAAAAAAGGCTGGCAGAAGGGTTGTAGTTTCTCAAAAACTTTTGTAAGGAAACCGATTTGTCCTACATTTGGTGCATATATGTTTACCAGAGAAAAAGAAGTATTTAGGTGACTACACTTCAGGAATATAAACCGACCATGGGGGTCTAAGTAGGAAGAGAGAATCTTAATTGGGCATGAGCGTTTAATAAGAATTGCCACTCCCGCTTTTCCAGAGGGATCAGAAGCAGAATATGCTACGGGAAAGTGTCTAGAAGCGAATTTAAAGGAGCCCCCAGATTTAAAATGGGTTTCCTGAACCATAATCACCTCTGCTCTGGATGTTTTAAATTCTTTCAAAGCCTGCCATCGTTTGCCTATGGAATTTAATCCTTTAACATTACAGGAATAAACCTTAAGGGCCATATTTGGTCATGCAGAAAAGTGCTAATATAGTATAAAAACTGTAAACATATAAATGATTATCCTTAAAAAAGAACATTTGAAAACAAACATATCTTGCAGTTGGTATATTAATGTGAGTATAGCAATGAAAAAACATATAAAGGTCAAAAGGGAAAAAAAGAAAAAAAGACCTGCACATGAAAACAAAAAAAAAGGGAAAAAATTGAATGAGGAGAGAAAAAAACAATAAAAAAGGAAAAAAGAAAAAAAGATTTTTGAAAAGCCTGAGAAAAAATTTCAGGCTGCCAAGGCAAAAGCCTTGGGTCATAAAGGGGAGCATGTTAGCCTGCAGGAACTAATGGAGGAGGGGGGAGGTGGGGAGGTCCTCGTCTCTGCTTTTTGTAAAAAGAAAAACAAACAGACAGGAGGAACAAAGGCACTTGGCATGGCATAATATTATAGGCAAGCAGAAAAATCTTAGACAAGCTAGTAAAAGAAAATGGAAAAAATGTTAAAGGTGGAAAAACGGCCACCTCTCAACAAAGTGACCCAGTTACAGTGAGGTTACTGGGGTAGCCATGACAAGTATTATCTAGCCATGGAAAAAAAGAGCAATAATTGAAAAAAAAAAGGGGAAAAAAGTAAGTCACGTCAGGTTGGATACCTGTGATTATTGGCTCGTTGTGGGGTGGAGAAGTTCTTCTGGGATCTTCGTTGAACTGGGGTCCAGATTTTGGCTGGCGTGGTGAGTGCTTTGGGATTGGGAGCTTGGAGTAGAAAATCTTCCTCGGGCAAAGGCGGAAGGCCTCGACTGCGGATGAAAGCTTCACCAACTGTTTTGTTTTAACTTCGGCTGTCAGCAATGATACAAAGCATTGAAAAGTTATTTACAAATTAATAAATAGATTTTTTTTTTTAATTTAGCGCCTATTCAATGTGAAATGTGTAAATATATGTTAATATATATGTGTAAAAATATTCACTAACAAAGCACACAAAAAAAGTTTTAATTGTTTATCGTTTATAAAATAGACGTGAACAAAAGAAAAAAAGTAGGAAAATAATAATTAAATTGAGGAGCATAGGAAGTTAATTAAGGCTGATTAGAGTAAATTAAGGGTTAATAAGGGGTTAAACAGAGAAACATTTGTTCATCCCTTTGATCTGCAGATGAAGAAACAGAAATATACAAAAAGAAACAAAATTTCTTTTTATTTTAGTGTTTCAGGGCTGAGCAATGTTGTTAATAAACATTGCCGGCTGCTTTTATATTTTTTGACAGCTCCAATTACCGGACTTCTTTAACACTGGGGAGACCCACTGACAGCTCAAAGAACCGAGCCTGAAAGTTTTGGTTTCAGGTATCGGTGCATTTGCACGAGTACCGATACTTGTGCAAATACTCGGTATCGGCACCAATATCGATACCAATACTAGTATCGGCGAAACCCTAATGATAATCCATAAGAAAAAATAAGTGCTTCAAAGTTCATAAAACATATCCAGTGACTGATTAAAGTGAATTCAGAAACATCAATACATCAGTGGTGCAAAAAATCCAAACAAAGTGCTTGTGCTCTCCTCCCCCAGTCTCACAGACTGCTCACCTCACATCTCAAATCAGCAGTGTTCCCCTCTGGGGATAATAGAGATAACTGGCGTGGTGCTGATAATTAACCTCCTTCCTCCAAGACACCTGCTCCTATGGGACATAAGCCCTGGTTGTATCGCCAAGTAGGATAGGTATGCAAAAAGAGAAGGCAAAATCTAGTGCTCTCCGTTTTAAAATATTTATTCTTATAAAAAGGTAGGTTAAAGACTCAATCTGGATGGCACTGTAAGCCGTTCAAGCTGGAAAAAACATTCAGACACAATAGTTCTGGAGATGGCCGCAATGTGACTTAGACGCAAGCTCCACCCCTAGACATGTGTCATCAAGGTTGACCAAACGTGTCTAGGGGGGTGGAGCTTGCATATCGACGTCACATCGTGGCCATTTTGAGACCTATTGTGTCTGAATGTTTTTTCCAGCTTGAACGGCTTATAAACCCTGATCGTCTCGCCAAGTAGGATAGGTATGCAAAAAGAGGAGGTAAAATCTAGTGCTCTCCGTTTTAAAATATTTATTCTTATAAAAAGGTAGGTAAAAAACTCATATGGATGGCACTGTAAAGCCGTGCAAGCTGGAAAAAACATTCAGACACAATAGGTCTCGAGATGGCCGCAATGTGACTTAGACGCAAGCTCCACCCCTAGACATGTGTCATCAAGGTTGATGACACGTGTCTAGGGGGGTGGAGTTTGCTTATCGATGTTTTAAAACGGAGAGCACTAGATTTTGCCTTCTCTTTTTATTTCAGATACTTATTTATTTCAGGTACTTATATAGCGCCGTCAATTTACGCAGCGCTTTACGTATACATTGTACATTCACATCAGTCCCTACACCCTCAAGGAGCTTACAATCTAAGGTCCCTAACACACATTCATACATACTAGGGACAATTTAGACAGGATCCAATTAACCTACCAGCATGTCTTTGCATACCTATCTTACTTGTGGAGACGATCAGGGCTTATGTCCCATAGGAGCAGGTGTCTTGGAGGAAGGAGGTTAAAGGGGTTGTAAACTAGCAGTGACCGGCCCCCTAGCACCCCCCCTTTTTTACTTACCTGAGCCCCGTATTTCCCTCGGCGAGGACGCACTGTCCCTCTCTCCACGGGGTCCCGGCTCTTGATTGGATAGATTGATAGCAGCGCAGCCATTGGCTCCCGCTGCTGTCAATCAAATCCAATGATGGGGGCGCCGGGGGGGGGCGGGGATGAGTCATACACTCGGGAGAGCGCTTCCCCCGGGTGGGCTATCTGATGCGGGGACAAGCCGCAAGAGCCGCCGGGGGACCCCAGAAGAGGAGGATCGGAGTTGCACAGTGGAGGTAAGTATGATATGTTTGTTATTAAGAAAAAAAAATTAAAAATGTGCCTTTACAATCACTTTAATTATCAGCACCACGCCAGTTATTTCTATCATCACCAGAGGGGAACACTGCTGACTCAGATGTGAGGTGAGCAGTCTGTGAGACTGGAGGAGGAGACCACAAGCACTTTGTTTGGATATTTTGCACCACTGATGTATTGATGTTTCTGAATTCACTTCAATTAGTCACTGGATATGTTTTATGAACTTTGAAGCACTTATTTTTTCTTATGGATTATTAATTGTTTTATTCCAGAATTGGGTACTAAGCTGTATCACTATTGATTATACACTTTCAATAATAGTGCAGCACTGTTTTTGTTATTTTGAAAGTAGTGTGCTTTTAGTACAGTTCCTTTAATAGCCCCCTCCCCCGTCCCAATAATACTTAGCTACCTGTATGACCTTCCCTGTGCGGCCCACTGGGAGAGGTATCCAGGTTCTTCTTACACTCATGCCCCCTGCAATCTCCATTCATATCTTTGGAAAAGCTATCAACCTTTCATCTTTATAGTGAAAAGCCTTTCCACAAGAATGAATGGAGATTGCAGTACACAAGCGCAGAAGAACAGCTTTTTAAACTGACTATGTATCTCCCTGTGGGCCACGCAGAACATAGCTTGGAGGAGCAAGGATAGATAAATATAAAACTTACATCAGCATCTTGTAATCCATGCACAGCACTGCTCAGACTGGGACATAACATTGCACAGTGCTATAAGACGCTGTGAACATGTTGACAGGAAGGTTGATTACAGTAATGATTCTACATCTGTGAGCTCTACTCCTTCATTGTCCAATCAGAGATGGGAAAGATTTCAGAAAAGATTATTGTGGAATTCAATAAAGCCCTAACAACACTTTCCTGGGGGAATGCCCTTTTAAAATGGCTTGTACCAAACTAAAAAATACCTGCTGCCCATTTCGGTAGCTGTATCGACACATGCAGCAGATTCAGGTAGTTCTTTTACAAATTCAAAAATAATTCCCCCCCAGTTTGTAGATAATGAAACTGGAGGTAACCAGGCATGTACTGGCCATCGGGACTACCGGGAGATTCCCAGTGTGCTGATGGCTCAGTGGGCCAGCAGGTGAGGTCCTGGAGCCGCTCCTCTCTGACAGTGAGTGATCGCAATTTCACTCCTGTCAGGAGGAGCAGCTTCCGTCTTATGCTGGAGAGAGCATTAGGCATTATGCTCCCTCCAGCCTGCAGGGGGAGATAGACCAACGGCAGACTTTCCTTCCTCTCTCCCCTTATCACTTGTTATCACATGTATGAGTAGAGTCTGCTTACTTGTTATCACATGACTGGAGAGAGGAACGAGAAGCTGCCTTCAAAACTGTGAGCACATGTGGGAGGGGAAGCACACTCTGATGTGAAGGGAGCTGCTGGTGGGGACTCTCTGATGGGGACTCTGATGTGAAGGGCTTCTGATGGGGACACACTGATGTGAAGGGAGCTGCTGATTGGGACTCTCTGATGTAAGGGGGATGCTGTTGGGGACGCTGTTGGGGACGCTGTTGGGGACGCTCTGATGTAAGGGGTACGCTCTTAGGGACACTCTGATGTAAGGGGGACGCTGTTGGGGACACTCTGATGTAAGGGGGATGCTGTTGGGGACACTCTGATGTAAGGGGGACGCTGTTGGGGACATTATGATGTAAGGGGGATGCTGTTGGGGACGCTCTGATGTAAGGGGGACGCTGTTGGGGACACTCTGATGTAAGGGGGACGCTGTTGGGGACATTCTGATGTAAGGGAGACGCTGTTGGGGACTCTCTGATGTAAGGGGGACGCTGTTGGGGACACTCTGATGTAAGGGGGACGCTGTTGGGGACACTCTGATGTAAGGGGGACGCTGTTGGGGACACTCTGATGTAAGGGGGGCGCTGTTGGGGACTCTCTGTAAGGGGGGCACTGTTGGGGACACTCTGATGTAAGGGGGACGCTGTTGGGGACACTCTGATGTAAGGGGGACGCTGTTGGGGACATTCTGATGTAAGGGAAACGCTGTTGGGGACTCTCTGATGTAAGGGGGACGCTGTTGGAGACACTCAAAATTAAAGTGGGCCGGTCATGAGGAAGTCCAGGGCCAAATTTTTGTCCCAGTCCAGCCCTGGAGGTAACTAAAACCAATTCTAACTTGGCGTACAGAGACAGACCAGAGTACCTGTCTCTGTACACTTTGTAGCAGGCAGCATGTTTGCCACCACTACCCCTTCCTCTCCCCACCTGTCACTGCTTTTTAAGTATACTGTAGGGACTCAAAGTAGTTCTTAATAGCACCATTTTTACAAAGGTTGTTAAGGATGCTGTTGGCTTCATAGCTGACAGCCACTTAGGGCCCTTTCACACTGGGGCAGGGGCAGCGTCGGCAGTAAATCGTGGCTATTGTAAGCGGCGCTTTACCGTCGGTATTCGGGCGCTAGCGGGGCGGTTTTACCCCTCGCTAGCGGCCGAGAAAGGGTTAAAAACCACCGCAAAGCGCCTCTGCAGAGGCGCTTTGCCGGCGGTATAGCCGCGCCGTCCCATTGATTTCAATGGGCAGGAGCGGTGAAGGAGCGGTAAACACTCCGCTCCTTCACTGCTCTGAAGATGCTGCTAGCAGGACTTTTTTTCCCGTCCTGCTAGCGCCCCGCTCCAGTGTGAAAGCCCGAGGGCTTTCACACTGGAGAGACAGCAGCGGCACTTTCGGGTCGGTTTTCAGGCGCTATTATTAGCGCAATAGCGCCTGCAAACCACTCCAGTGTGAAAGGGCCCTTAGAGACCAATGAATATGATAGTAAGCTGAGACCCTAGTTCCCCATCAGATGTGTCTTTTCCTTGCGACCTGTCACTAATGTGTACAGGCTTGGTGGCCGCAGCTAGCTGCCTACCGGTAATAAAAACAGCTGCAGAAACCTGCAAATTCCAGCCATTGTCATTCGCACTGGGCAAACTCGCCCATGTGAATGTAGCCTTAGGCTATTCCTGAGTGTTCGCACAGCCAGGGTGACCACTTCACTGTCCTGCGGTGATCGCAGCTGGATCCACACAAAGTGTATACAGCTGAAATCACCATAAAGGTAAGAGTTGGCAGAGGAACAGTCACAAAAAGCTGGGACCGCTGGCAGCATGTCATTGCATTATACTGGCTCAGCAGCCACAGCTATCTAGACACAGCTGCCAATCCCAGCCTAAGGCTGGATTCACACCTATGCAGTTTTAGGCTCGATTCACACCTATGCATGTTGCTTTTGAGCGTTTTTGGAGGTTTTTTTTTCATGCTTGCCACATTTTTGAGCAGCGTTTTTGCGGCGTTTTTGCGGCGTTTTTGCCGCGATTTGCGTTTTGCGTTTTTTTTTTTTTTACAGTTTTTTTTTTTTACAGTCTAAAAAAAAATTAAAAAAAAAAAAAAAAAAAACGGCAAAAACGCTGCAAAAACGGTGCACTTGCGTTTTTGATGCTTGTCCATTGAAATCCATTACATGCAAAACGCTGCTTTTTGCATGAAAAAATGTCCCCGACCCTTTCCAAAAATGCAGAGAAACAAAAAGGCATTGATGTGAACATGTTCCATAGGAACCCATGTTAAAAAATTCCCGTGCATTCCTGCAAAATGCAAAATGCATCAAAAAACGCGCTAGTGTGAATGGAGCCTTAGTGCTTTTTGCATTTTGCAGATTTGCACTACAGTCCATTTAACATTGTTTTCTATGGAACACGTTCTGTAGTGCAAATCTGCAAAATGCAAAAAGCACTAGAAATGCCTAGATGTGAATCCAGTCTTAGGAATCAGTAGATTCTTGGAATTCGAACTGTGGCTAATGCCGCATACACACGGGCGGACTTTTCGACTGGACTGGTCCGACAGACTTTCCGGCGGACTTCCGACAGACTTTTTAACAAATGGACTTGCCTACACACGATCACACCAAATTCCGACGGATTCATACGTGATGACGTACACCGGACTAAAATAAGGAAGTTGATAGCCAGTAGCCAATAGCTGCCCTAGCGTGGGTTTTTGTCCGTCGGAGTAGCACACAGACGAGCAGATTTCTGGGTCCGGTGGAGTTACGATGTAAAGATTTGAAGCATGTTCCAAATCTAAAGTCCGTCAGATTTGCAACTGGAAAAGTCCGCTGAAGATCCGGTGAAGCCCACACACGATCGTATTGTCCGCCGGATTTGGTCCGTCGGCGTCCGTCAGACCAGTCCGGTCGAAAAGTCAGACCGTGTGTACGCTGCATAAGGCTTGGTTCACGCCTATGCAGTTTGCTTTTGATCCGTTTCTATAGTGCTTTTTGCATACGCATTTTTTGTATATTTTTTTTAATGTGTTTTGCATTTTGTATGCTTTTTTTGGCCAATTTGTTGTTGGGTGGATTAAATAACGCAAATCACAGCAAAAACGCACTGCATGCTTTTCTGCAGCTTCTCCATTGAAGTATATTGAACCCAAAATGCACCGTTTTGCTTTAAAAAAAAGTCCCTGACTCTTTCCAAAAAATGCAGCAGCTGAAAAAAAGCATAAAAGTGAACGTGTCCCATAGAGCTAAAATCAGTGTTGTGAACCTCTGTGCTGTGTATATGGGATTATGTGTTATAAAACTGTGTATCTGTTAAAACTCATGTCTTAGCGGAAACCATGTTTAATGGACTGTAGTGCGTTTCTGCAAAAAGAATTTAAAAAGAAAAGGATAATGATTTATTTTAGTTATTTGCTATCCTGTATACTCAGCTATGTCTACAGCCAAAATGACTTTCTTTATTTCTGAGCTCTGTGAAGAAGTAAAAATGTTAGTACATGTCTGTTGCTGCAGTCCTATGAATTGAGTCCCAGCTTATCTTTCAGTAGTTCCCTTGTGAAGTCAGTGTAAATGTATATGTAGTTCTTCTTCAAAATGCTTCATAATTCAATTCATTAACATTACCGCCAATTACCGTGTCATCTGTTTTCTCTCCATAAAGGCACCACATTAGTATCTGCTGGCTAATGATTATAAAATGCTTTGCCTGCTGCTCTGTCTTCCTGTGCATTTCACATCCTGCTATCAGGACTAGGAGGAATTTTCAGGTCAGGCATATTAAATGAGTCTCTCGGTACCCTTGTGTCAGCAGTGCATTTATTTCATAGTATTGTGTGTGTTTGTTTTCGGTAGTACATAAAACATTTATCTTATATGTACCCGTGGCTATTTTTCTGGATTAACTGGTTTTATGTTTGTAGATCATTTAACTGATGCAACCTTCTTGGTACTGCATTTCACATTAAATGTGGAGCTTCAGCCAAAAAAGTCTGTTATAATTTAGTGGTGAGAGCACTTTGGATCTTAATTATTATGGCTGTCCTCATCTATTGTTTAGGCATTTGTCATTTATGTTTGTGGGCTCAGTTTGGGGCATCAGTTATGACTAGGGATCTATCAGGCACTTTAGAATTAAGGCTTTTGCCCCTCATCCCCCATTGTCATAAAGCAGAGATAAAGGAAGTACTAACACTGGAATGGATGAATGTGTCATACCCTCCACACTCTTCTTCTGCACATATAGTCCAAAATCATACCTTCCACACCTCACTCCAGCACATACTGCCCGTTATCATACCCTCTGCACTCTTCTCCTGTACATACTGCCCATTATCATACCCTCTACACTCCTCTCCTGCACAAACTGCCCTCTATTCTACCCACTACACTCTTCTTCTGCACACACTGCCTGTTATCATAACCTCTACACTCCTCTCCTGCACATACTGCCCACTATTCTGCCCTTCACACTCCTCTCCTGCACATACTGCCCACTATTCTACCCTTTACACTCCTCTCCTGCACATACTGCCCACTATTCTACCCTTTACACTCCTCTCCTGCACATACTGCCTCTATTGTACCCTCTACACTCTTCTTCTTCACACACTGCCCGTTATCATACCCTCTACACTCCTCTCCTGCACATACTGCCCTCCATTCTACCCCCTGCGCTCTTTTTCTGCACACACTGCCCGTTATCATACCCTCTACACTCCTCTCCTGCACATACTGCCCTCCATTCTACCCTCTACGCTCTTTTTCTGCACACACTGCTCGTTATCATACCCTCTACACTCCTCTCCTGCGCATACTGCCCACTATTCTACCCTCTACACTCCTTTTCTGCACATACTGCCCTCTATTGTACCCTCTACACTCTTCTTCTGCACACACTGCCCATTATCATACCCTCTACACTCCTCTCCTGCACATACTGCCCGTTATACCCTCTACACTCTTCTCCTGTACATACTGTTCACTTTTGTACCCTCTACACTCCTCTCCTCCACATACTGCCCACTAATATACCCTTTTCACCTCTCTCCTGCACATACTGATCACTCTCATACAATCTACACTCCTATCCTGCACATACTGCTCACTCTCATACCCTCTACACTCCTCTCCTCCACATACTGCCTACTATTATACACTCTAAACCCCTCTCCTCCACATACTGCCCACTAATATACCATTTTTACTTCTCTCCTGCACATACTGCCCACTTTCATTCCCTCTATGCTCCTCTCCTGCACATACTGCTCACTCTCATACCCTCTACACTCCTCTCCTCCACATACTGCCTACTATTATACACTCTAAACCTCTCTCCTCCACATACTGCCCACTAATATACCCTTTTCACTTCTCTCCTGCACATACTGCCCACTTTCATACCCTCTATGCTCCTCTCTTGCACATACTGCACGCTACCATACCCTGTGCACCACTGTCCTGCACACACTGTCTGCTATCATACCCTCTACACTCCTCTCCTGTGCATACTGTCCTTCGCACCCATCTCCTGAGCATACGTTCTGCCATAATATTATCTGCACCCATCTCCTGTACATACTGCCACTATCATACCCTCTGAACAAACTGCCCCACATTATATCCTCCACACTTTTCTGCTGCACGTACAGCCCATCAACATACCCACTGAACTCCTCTCCTGGACATACTGCCCACCCTAATACTCCCCATACAACTGTTTCTGCACATACTACCTGTCATCACACCCGCCACACTTTTCTTTTGCACATGTTGCCTTCCAACATGCCCTCTGCACTCCTCCCCTACATATACTACCCACCCTAATACACACCACATGACTGTTCCTTTACATACTACCTGCCAATATACCCTCAGCAATCCTGTCTTGCACATACTGCCCATCTGCTTACCCTCTGCACTCCTCTCCTTCACATACTGTCTGCTGTCTTCTGCCCATACTACCTGCTGTCATACCCTCCACACACCTCTCCTGCACATACTACCTACATTCCTACCCTTCGCACTCTTCTACTGCACATACTGCCCGCCATCATATGCTCCACACTAGTCTCCTACACATACTGCCTTCCACCATACCCTCCGTACTCCATTCTTGTATATACTTCCCAGATCATACCCTCCACACTCTTCTCTTGTACATACTGCTCACCATACTATACCCTCAGCTTTCTAAGACAATATCTCTTAATGTGTGTAATATCCCCAATCTTGCCGATTCTATTAAGATCACGCTTTTGCTATTATTTATAATACAGGCAATGCTACTTACAGTCATTGTTGTAAAAACATGCTCCTACTGAAACAGTAATTATTTCTTCATAGCGACCAGTCACATTCATTCTTTCATGACAGGTTTGAATATGACACCGAGCAGATGGGAAGTCCTTCTAGTTCTTGGTAAGAACGTGCTGATATGTAAGACCTAGTCTCTTACTGTCAGTTGTGCTTTCAAAATTGATGATTGTTTTAGCTAGATTTTTATGTCTATGTTTATTATGCTGTTTAACTGAACCATGATACAATCCAAGAACTGCTCTTAGAAGATAGATAGACCTCGTTTGTTCAGTATTTACAGATCAGCCCACTAAATAATTGGGCAAGGTTTGGTCTCATGTAAGGCCTTCACTGCTGAGATTTTCTTCACCCCAACACAGCAATGATGGATTTATTTTGACTTTTCAGCCAAGCTGCAGCTATTACTAACTTAACCAAACTCTCTGAATTCTCCTTTGGACAATCCTCTATAGCAGAAATTTACAACTACAAATATGTTAATGACCATTGTTTTTTTCAGATTTTAACACTATATTCCAAACGACAATTAAAAATCCAGTAGGGGATCAAGTTCTGTCCCACTAGAGTAATATTTTTGGGTGGAGTGTATGTGAACAGGAGGGGTTTATAGCTGAATTGCACATACACAGGCCATGATATTTCAGTGCCTTCCTCGTGTTTTTAAAAAACTGAACACTGTGTTACGAAACACAGGAAAAGGAATGGGGTTTGCCGTTAAGGGAAGTTAGAAACAACCTTAGCTTAAAAATTTCCATAGTTTCAGTCTCTAACCTAGTTAGAGACTGTTAACCCAGTGGGAAGGATTCCTCCATCCAACTTATTCGTGTAGATAGAGGAATGCTCACTGGCTGAATGAAAAAAAAATGTACCCATCTATGGCCACCCTACATCTAACCACGTTAGATCATGGCTGTACCAACTCAATGAAACAAATATATATTAGGGACCAGTTCACACAAAAGTAATGTTTTAGTTGTAGGATAGCTTAGTAGGATTAGTAAACTCTGGCTTCTTGTATGTCTTTTGTATGTATGATACTCCAGCAACAGGATGTGCTAGCTGTAATTTCAATTCTTTTCCAGTCTCCACGCTATTGCTTGTTCCAGCACTGACAGTTGCATTGTCTATAATATTTTAGAAGAAATCGATACAGAGAGTAGAACTTGCTCATAATGACTATAACAGGTGTACAGATTCATAACTCAAGCATTGATATCTCATCAATAAAGTTCCTGAGAGTACCACAACATACTGGAAATCCCCACTGCTCCACATGTTACAAAATATTACATAGCCTCTAATCTCACCTCCGTTCTACCTGTCAGCACTGACAGCCATGCTCCATCATTGACTTTCCTTGAGTTCACACCTTCTCTTTCCTTGATTCATATCTTGAATCATTTCACATTTACATTAATGAAAATGTGTGAAAATGCATCCTTATGAGCATCATGATGCCCACTCATGCTTCAGAACGCACGTAAAAAGCACCATGATGCGCGTCAACATGTATCGATGTGTTATGAGGCTCGTTTACATCCAATACAATGCATTCAGTAGGTTTTGAAAAGTGTTTTTTTTCCTGTGTGTTTCCATTTATTTAAATCGAAAACACATTGCAGGCATAGTTCTGTAAATTAAATGATGCAAATCCTCAAACAATCTATGTTAATTCCAGGTTGTGAGGCAACAAAACACGAAAAATGCCAAGGGGGTGAATACTTTTGCAAGGCACTGTATATTATTTTTTTTTTATTTTATATTAGGTACTTATATAGCGCCGTCAATTTACGCAGCGCTTTACATATACATTGTACATTCACATCAGTCCCTACCCTCAAGGAGCTTACAATCAAAGGTCCTTAACTCACATTCATACATACTAGGGACAATTTAGACAGGATCCAATTAACCTACCAGCATGTCTTTGGAGTGTGGGAGGAAACCAGAGTACCCGGAGGAAACCCACGCAGGCACAGGGAGAACATGCAAACTCCAGGCAGGTAGTGTCATGGTTGGGATTCGAACCAGCAACCCTTCTTACTGCTAGGCAAGAGTGCTACCCACTACACCACTGTGCTGTATATGCATTTTTACATTGGAGTTCAGCCATCCAGGACTTTTGTTTGCTCTTTTAAATGTATCATCCAATGAGATGCATTGGCTAATGCCCTTATTTAATATGCTCTTAAAGCAACCCCATCTCTCCTCTGTGTTCTTTGTTCCTAAGATTTTATCCCAATTTATGCCTTGTAGCAAGGTTCGTAGTTTAGGGTAATTGGCTCTTTTGAAATTCAGTGTCTTTGTATTCCCCTTATGTTTCCTATTTGTGTGATTTATACTGAAGCCAATTGACCTGTGATCGCTGTTTCCTAAATTGCCCCGTATTTCCACATCTGTGATCAGGTCTGTATTGTTGGTAATCAGTAGATCCAGTAACACTTTATTCCTAGTTGGTGCATCTACCATCTGAACCATGAAATTGTCCTATGTCTATGTCTGGATAATTAAAATCCCCCCCTTATGATAACACTTCCCATCCTTGCTGCTAATCCAAATTGTGATAGGAGATCAGTCTCCCCCTCCTCCCTCAGGTTAGGGGGCCTATAGCATATTCCCAGTATTAAAAAATATGTCTAGATTAAAAATAAAAACATTAACAGTGCTTATTGTGAATATCTATAAACATTTAATGATATAATATTACATATTTTGCAGTTTAAAAAATTCCCATGATTCACAAAACCTCATATGTAGCATAGGTTACAGCACTAACACCATTATCAACCAATGTGCTGAATATCAACATAAAAGGTGATGTCCATTAATACCTTTATTCACTGAAAAACAATATGGGGAGTCCATGCAATAAAAATCGGACATTTGTATAGTGCTTCCAATCCAATCAGGCCTTATGTGATGAATATACAGCCTCTACACCATCACCGATGCACCATGTGAGCACCCCTTTCTTAATCTACTCACCAAAGGTAAGTGTATGCAAAGTCTGTCAAATCCTCTCAAACTGAAAGCGAATGGCTCCCTTCTGGATATAAAGCGGTCCTTATCAGGAACGGTTCGGTGTGGTACCTCAGACATGCAAACATACAAGGGGATGCTTTCCATAGTGTAAAACTGTTTATTGAAAATGCTAAAACCCCTCGCATACAAGAAATGCTTACAAGATTGTTGTTTTTAAAACAGCATGTCTCACACAGCTCTGCATCAATCTCACCCACGCCTGTAGTTCGAAAGAACCGCCTGCTACGATGAGTCCCAGGATGACGCTTGGCTGTGATCGACACGTGAGTCGCGACAGGCGAGTGGCTTGGTCACGCCCCGGACGCGTTTTGTCATTACGCCCTCTGAAGACGTAGTGATGAAACGCGTCAAGGCATGACCATGATCACAGCCAAGGGTCATCCTGGGACTCATCATAGCAGGCGGTTCTTTTGAACTACTGGCATAGGTGAGATTGATGCAGAGCTGTGTGAGACATGCTCTTTCAAAAACAACAATAGTATTACTCAGATCTCTAATTTTACTCAGATCTCTTTTAACAGCTTGGGTAAGTCTCATGTATGTTTTTTCTGTCTGGGATTGTGGACTGGTGACCCCCTGTCATTTTTTACTGTCCCCCTATGAATGCCCCTTGACACTGTTTTTTTTTTTTCTTCTCCTTTCTCCTCCCTGTTTAAAAGAAGATGATGTATATGCACTGATGTAACATTGTTGTTCTTTTTGATTTGTGTCAAGTGCTTTCTTTATTTTTGCGATGTCCATCACTAAGCATGAATCCTGAAGAAGCTATTATGGCGAAACGTGTTAATTACACAGGCTTATCTTACCCATTGTTGACTGTCCAATACTTCACTGGTGTTTTTATCTTGATGGCACTTTAATTTTTAACATGATATAATAAAATGAAGATTTTATACATTTGATTTTTTTTGGGGGGGGGGGTTTGTTTTGTCCACAATTAAAGTTCCTTCCCCTGTAGACAGTGAGGTCCCTTCCCCCTATTCATTAGGGTGTGGCCCTCCCTTTCACAGGGTATATGGTATGGTCTGATATATACTATAATGGGCTAGTGCCACAATGAGGTTGAATATTTATCTGTCGGGCTCTTTTTTTGTATTCATTTATTCAAGGCGTCTCCATTACCCCTCTGATGCTATCAGCATGGCATGCCAGGCATGTGGGCTGGTATACCATGGCAAATGGGGCAGCAGGCATATCCTGCAGGGGTTCCGTTGGCAGCCAATGCACTTCTGAAGCAGGAGAAGACTTAATTCTCCTGGTGCATTCTACAAAATGTAAATTAAGTGAAACATTAGACCTTGGGATTCAGTTTCAAAATCTCATTGTTAAAGCTAATGTGTAATTCAGCCTGCTGGCATGCGTCCAAAGCTGAAACAATTAGATGTATCAGGTGTACTCAGTCATTAGTTACAGAGATCATTACTATACAGAAGCACAGTAGAAATACAGCGCATGGTTACATAATCTCACCTATATTGTAAGGGGGGGCAGGCTCACTTCATATTGGCAGCGGTAAACCATGCATGAGCTCTATTTGGCAGACGCGTCATCCTCCTTACAAACTGCATTGGAACTAATTAATCGATTTGGCCGATACTCAGGGATCCGTATTAACTGGGACAAATCGGTCCTATTCCTGCTCCACTCCTCGACCCCTCAGGTGCCACATCCGCAGCTTGAATAGGTAGAAGGTTTCACATACCTGGGGATTAAAATTAGTAGTAAAACACAGGACTATATAGATAACAATCTAAGGCCACTCATGACAAAACTAGTGGCTAAATGTGCTGCATGGCGCTCCCTTCCCTTGACCCCAGTGGGCAGAGTCAACCTGCTAAAAATGATCTATCTCCCCAAGTACTTGTATTCCTTCAGAAATACCCCCACACACACATCCCTAGGACTTTCTTTCGGAGGTTAGAGAGCCAGCTGATATCCTTTGTCTGGGCTGGGAGGCCCCCCAAGGTGGCCAAACAGATATTATACCTCCCACTAATTGGGGGAGGGGGGGACTGGCACTCCCGAACTTTCAGCTTTACTACTGGGCAGCCGTCCTGGTCACAGTTCGGTGGTGGTTCTCCCAGCCCAGACAAAATCCAGCAGTCACTCTGGAGGCGGCTATCCTGAGCTCATTTGCAGCCCTGAGCAATCTGCCATTTCGCAGACTCAGGGATAGCTCATCTATGACAACTCTGATGCGAACCACGGTGAGGGTCTGGCAGGAGGCTAGGAAGATTTATGTGAGGCCCAACCACATCTCCCCACACACGCCCCTATGGGGTAATCCTATGCTCTCCCACCTATACAGTATCCCAGACCCTTCTCTCTGGGCAAAAAAGGGAATCACTACCTTAAAACATATAGTTAAAGAGGGTAGACTTATGACTTTCCAGGAACTGAGACGGACATATACACTTCCGATCTCTTTTCGGTTCAGATACTGGCAGCTGCAGCATGCCTTTGTGGCCCAATTCCCTGCCCCCCTGACCTCGGAATCGGACTCCATCAAGCGTCTCTTGATCTCCAGTGCTATGGGGAGACCCCTCTCGAACTTATACTTATATCTCACAGTGGAATACGACACCAAATTAACCAAAACCTGGGGAAAATGGAAGGGTGATATCCCATCCCTGGGCGAGGAGGAGTGGGAGGAATGCCTGAGCTCATACATTCCCTCAATGATTGCTGCAAAAGACAGTTACAATTTAAGTTCCTACATAGGGCCTACTTCACCCTACAGAGACTGGCGTGCATTTACCCTCAAAGAGACCCTAACTGTCAAAGATGCAAACAAGAAGTCAGTACATTCTGGCACTGGTCTTGTCCGAAACTCCAGCCCTACTGGACAGCAGTGGTCTCTACAATGAGTGACGTGACCGGGACAAATCTACAGGTTGACCCACAAATGCTATTACTAAGTCATATGGGGGACGTAGAGGTGAACGTGAGACGTGAAATCTTATTGAAATGGAAGCTGGAAGACCCCCCTACTCTTGCCTCGTGGTGGAGAACGGTGACCTTGGTACTCCCCCTGTATAAGCTGACCTATGAAAGTAGACAATGTCCAGGGAAGTATGAAAAAATCTGTTCCTCCTGGATAGATGTTTCTGACAACCTTGATCCCCCCCCCCCCCAACCGCGGCCCAAACCCTACTCCATCACGTGATATTATCTCCCTTCTTCCTATCTGTCATACCCCCCTCCCTGCTTTCCCCCCTGCCCCCCCTGCCCCCCCTCTCCTTTACTCCCCCTCTGACCGCTCCCCCCTTTTTTACACTTCTTCCGCCCCTCCCCCCTGCCCCCCCCCCACCCGCAGGAATATTGGATATTTATAAACTGTATGAGAGATTTCATTAATACTGACGTACTAATGATTATATGCAACTGGTAACGGTGACACCTGCACTGCCAGAACATTCGCTAAGCTGTAACTTCCAGATGAAGGTGGTTCTTCCTGTCTATACTTGTATATCACTGAAAGCACTATATCACTCTGTATTGTAATGCTGAATTGTCTAATAAAACTTTTCTGTTAAAAAAAAACATGCATGGGAAAGGGAAGCTCAAGACCAGAAACAGTCCAGGCTGGTTTGCTCTGCACTTTTATTCAACAAGACTGCAAACAAACTATATTTTAATACAGAAGGACTTTATACAGTACTTGACATAAAACAAATGATCTGCTTGTCTGACTAAGATCAGTTCCTGGCTATATCAGGGTGTCCCCTAATGGGTTCCTGAATAAAGGGGCAGCACTAGTGTTCTGTCAGCACTCAGTTTTTTCACTAAGCAGCAGGCTCTCATATCAGCGAGTGAGAGCCTCGAGTATCAGTCAGTTCAAATCTAAAAAGGCCTATAGACAGCTGAGACTAATAATGAGGTCTGACTACCTGGTGTGGATTTAGGAAGGAAGACTTTATCCCACCCAAAGTTCTACAAAGCCTCTGGGCTCCAGGACCTAGAACCGAACTTATTAAAGTGATATTAAAGGCTTGCCTTTTTTTTAAATAAATATGTAATACTTTTCTGCTCTGTGCACAGAGCAGCCCTGATCCTCCTTTACTCAGTTCCCCTGCCGGTGCTCCTGGCCTACCCCTACTGCTGCGTGCCCCCAGAGCAAGCAGCTTCCTCTAGGGTCACCTGAGTAGGCTCGATTCTGAGCCGCTGCTCTGTGTGTCTATTCACACACAGAGCTGCAAGTCAGCCCCAACCCCTCTCTTTGCTCATTGGCTCACTGGCTGTGATTGACAGCGGCAGGAGCCAATGGTGCCCACTTCTGTCTCAGCCAATGAGGAGGAAGAGTCTCTAGAGAGCAGAGGATCGGTCGGGTGCTGTACACAGGAGGTTTTTTTATCTTAATGAATTCAGACAAACCTTCTGCCTTTAGAACCACTTTAGGATTCTGAGCATGAAAAAAGTTTGTTTTCTCCACATCATCCCTAAACCCTGGAGCCCTTCACCATGTGTAGATGGGAAACTTAATTGCCCCTTTACACCATCCACAATCCTTTCAGACAGTGCCTCACAATAGGAAAAGACAAGATAATGGATAAAGATGGAGTTGTAAATTATAGGAACAAGCAGTACCCTTTTGAACTATGAAATCACATCCAAAAATGAAAAGCAAGTCTAGTGTTCTCTTGCCAATACTGTCCACAATGTTGTGCTGTGAATGGCTCTTTATCATCAAGAGCTCAGTTTACCACATAACTATAGTATGGATTCAGTGCTGCCCTTTGGATAAAAAATCATACAAGTTCCAAAATCTAAAACAGTAATAATATATAAGTATTTCAAATTGTTTTTGTATCAGCAAGTAAAGAGAAACTGCATTATGGAAGTTGAATATGTGCCCAGTAAAATGCAGGTAGAAGGAACCGCACTGGTCAACAGTATTTATATAGTCTCCTGCCAACTGACTTTTTTTTTATTACTGACTTACAATGCCTTGTTCTGCACCTTAGTAAAGACATTTGGAGGGGTAGTGCTGGAAACCTCTTATTGTAGAGGTGTGTGTGACTAGGATGTCTGGTTTATTGGGGTTGGCAGCTTCTCCATGCCAAAAGATGGCACAGAGATGGCATTTCCACTGGATCCATCTCCTTGGATTGTAACTGAAAAAGTCTAAGATTGAAGTATAACTCCAAGAAAATTAAAGTGTCACTAAAGGCAAAACTTTTTTTTATTTTTTTTATTTTTTTTTGTTATTTGTTTATAACTTGAGTCCCAGATTTCCCTTCACTTCCTGTCCCATAGCCAAAACAGGAAGTGAGAGGAAATCCCTCCAATGTGATCCCTGGTTTCCCCAGGTTGTCACCAGGGTCACCAGAACTTTCCCTTCTATTCCTGTTCTGATGTGCATCCACCCAAGGATCCTAAAAGAATTAAACTCTGTAATTTCAAAGCCTTTGTTTCTAATTTTTAGGGACTCTGGAAGGTTTTACCCCCTTAATGACCAGGCCATTTTTTGCGATACGGCACTGCATTAATTTAGCTGACAATTGTGCGGTCGCCCGAAGCTGTACCCAAACAAAATTGATGTCCTTTTTTTCCCCACAAATAGAGCTTTCTTTTGGTGGTATTTGATCACCTCGGCGGTTTTTATTTTTTGCGCTATAAACAAAAAAAGACCGACCATTTCGAAAAAAAAAACAATATATTTTATTTTCTGCTGTAAAACATTCCCAATATTTAAAAAAAAAAATCCTATTTCTTTATCAATTTAGGCCAATATGTATTCTGCTACATATTTTTGGTAAAAAAAATCCCACAAGCGTATAGTGATTAGTTTGCGCAAAAGTTATATCGTCTACAAACTATGGGATACATTTATGCCATTTTTATTATTATTATTTTTTTACTAGTAATGGCGGAGATTAGTGATTTTTACCAGGACTGCGACATTGTGGCTGACAGATCGGACACCTAACTGACATTTTGACACTTTTTTTGGGAACCAGTGACATTATTACAGTGATCAGTGCTAAAACTATGCACTGACATTGTACTAATGACACTGGCAGGGGAGGGGTTAACACAAGGGGCGATCAAGGGGTTAACTGTGCTCCCTGGGTGTGTTTACTAACTGTATGGGGGATGGGCTGCCTGGGATAACACAGAGATCTGTCTTCCTGCATAGCAGAAATACAAGATCTCAGTGTAATCCCCTGTCAGAACGGAGATCTGCATAGCTCCCAACTGTCCCTGATTTGGAGCAATGTCCCTCAGTTCCTCATTCCTCCTCATTTGTCCCTCATTTTATATAGATGTATAAAAAATGTACTTTTTGTCTATCAAAAAGTGTTTTCCAGCACTAAACCTTTCATCTGATTTCTAAATTGCTGCATTTGTAAATTCCAAAAGCCAATATAAAGGAATAGTAGTGGTAAAAAAAGCACTTGTGGGTTTAACCAATCTTGTTTTATTGTACAATTCTCCCTTAAGGGGGCGTGGCAAGGGGTGTGTCCTATACCTGTATAATTTTTCTGATAGGTGTCCCTCATTCCCGTCTCAAAAAATTGGGAGGTATTGATCTGCCTTGTTTACTATTGGCAGATTCACGCTCTGTCTCTGCGGTGGTTGGCAGACATCGAGTCCCGCTGGTTGGCTCCCCCGCTGGCCAATCAGCGCGCACACACACCTACAGATCCTAGTGCACAAACCGCAGTACCAGTACGGTGATTCGCGCAGCCGAGCCACCTTGCCACAGTATAAGTGCGGCGGGTGATCGGCAAGTGGTTAAAAAGGATCAAGTCTTTACCAAGTAACTTTAGACCTGTTAGTTTAACCACTTCAGCCCCGGAAGAATTTACCCCCTTCCTGACCAGTGCGTTTTTTGCAATTCAGCACTGCGTCGCTTTAACTGACAATTGCGCGGTTGTGCGACGTGGCTCCCAAACAAAATTGACGTCCTTTTTTTTCCCACAAATAGAGCTTTCTTTTGGTGGTATTTGATCACCTCTGCGGTTTTTATTTTTTGCGCTATAAACAAAAAAATAGCGACAATTTTGAAAAAAAAAGCATTATTTTTTACTTTTTGCTATAATAAATATCCCCAAAAAATAATTAAAAAAACATTTTTTATCCTCAGTTTAGGCCAATATGTATTCTTCTACATATTTTTGGTAAAAAAAATCGCAATAAGCGTTTATTGATTGGTTTGTGCAAAAGTTATAGCGTTTACAAAATAGGGGATAGTTTTATGGCATTTTTATGAATAATTTTTTTTTTTTTACTAGTAATGGCGGCGATCAGCGATTTTTATTGTGACTGTGACATTATGGCGGACAGATTGGACATTTTTGACACATATTTGGGACCATTGTCAATTATACAGCAATCAGTGCTATAAAAATGCACTGATTCCTGTGTAAATGACACTGGCAGTGAAGGGGTTAACCACTAGGGGGCCGGGAGGGGTTAAGTCAGTACTAGGGAGTGTTTTCTAACTGTAGGGGGGATGGGCTGTGTGTGACACGTCACTGATCTCTGCTCCGATGACAGGGAGCAGAGATCAGTGACACTGTCACCGGCCGGGGGGCACGCAATGGCACCTTGATGCATCCTCTGCCCCAGCACCTCTCTATGCCACCCTGTCACCAAACAGTTACTGCCACCAGGACTGGGGTTTCAGAACAATCTGCGCCTTTTCTCTGAACATCTGAGTTGTAGAGGAGGGTTAAAAAGCCTTTTGGTAAAGGAAATGGAGAAAAAAAAAAAAAACAATTGATAGAAGGTGCCTAAATAAAATGTTATCTCAGCTTGTGTCTTTAGTCCCGGTTCACACTGATGTGATGCATGAAATGCACAAGGTTCGCTGCATTCCCCTGCATTGCATTACACTGCATAGCAATCACATTGTGTTCATGTGTTCTGCTGTGGGTGTAAATAAAAGTTAACGACACCCCAAACGCAGGTCACAGTGGTCACATTTACGGCCCGCAAACTGGTTACAAATGGCCCGCCCCCATAGTTTATTCCTTGTCCCTGCTTGTGTCACATGTGGCAGCGCGCAGCAGCTGGGAGCTTTCTCTCTCCAGCTCCTGTTCCCCCCCCCCCCCCACATGCTGCTGCAACCCAGTGCACACAGCATAGGAAAGCAGACACAGCACAGGTGAGCAGAGAGAGAACATCCTATCGCCCCGTCCACCTAGGCACCGATGATCGACCTCAGAGGCTGTGGCCCGCCCTGGATCCAGGGACCTGCTGCCACCTCAGGACGGGAGATTGTGGCGTTCTCGGGTGCTGACACCAGTGCTGGGGGTTAATAGTGCATCCACTGACACCAGTGCTGGGGGTTCATAGTTCGCCCCCTGACACCAGTGCTGGGGGTTAATAGTGCGTCCCCTGACACCAGTGCTGGGGGTTCATAGTGCATCCCCTGACACCAGTGCTGAGGGTTAATAGTGCATCCCCTGACACCAGTGCTGAGGGTTAATAGTGCGTCCACTGACACCAGTGCTGGGGGTTAATAGTGCATCCCCTGACACCAGTGCTGGGGGTTAATAGTGCATCCCCTGACACCAGTGCTGGGGGTTCATAGTGCGTCCCCTGACACCAGTGCTGGGGGTTAATAGTGCGTCCACTGACACCAGTGCTGGGGGTTAATAGTGCATCCACTGACACCAGTGCTGGGGGTTAATAGTGCATCTGCTGACATCAGTGCTGGGGGTTAATAGTGTGTTCCCTGACACCAGTGCTGGGGGTTAATAGTGCGCCCGCTGACACCAGTGTTGGGGGTTCATAGTGCGTCCCCTGACACCAGTGCTGAGGGTTAATAGTGCGCCCGCTGACACCAGTGTTGGGGGTTCATAGTGCGTCCCCTGACACCAGTGCTGGAGGTTCATAGTGCGTCCGCTGACACCAGTGCTGGGGGTTAATAGTGCGTCCACTGACACCAGTGCTGGGGGTTAATAGTGCGTCCACTGACACCAGTGCTGGGGGTTAATAGTGCGTCCACTGACACCAGTGCTGGGGGTTAATAGTGCATCCACTGACACCAGTGCTGGTGGTTAATAGTGCGTCCGCTGACACCTGTGCTGGGGGTTAATAGTGCATCTGCTGACATCAGTGCTGGGGGTTAATAGTGCGCCCGCTGACACCAGTGTTGGGGGTTAATAGTGTGTCCTCTGACACCTGTGCTGGGGGTTAATAGTGTGTCCGCTGACACCAGTGCTGGGGGATAATAGTGCGTCCACTGACACCAGTGCTGGGGGTTAATAGTGCATCTGCTGACATCAGTGCTGGGGGTTAATAGTGCGCCCGCTGACACCTGTGCTGGGGGTTAATAGTGTGTCCGCTGACACCAGTGCTGGGGGATAATAGTGCGTCCACTGACACCAGTGCTGGGGGTTAATAGTGCATCTGCTGACATCAGTGCTGGGGGTTAATAGTGTGTTCCCTGACACCAGTGTTGGGGGTTAATAGTGTGTCCTCTGACACCTGTGCTGGGGGTTAATAGTGTGTCCGCTGACACCAGTGCTGGGGGTTAATAGTGCGTCCACTGACACCAGTGCTGGGGGTTAATAGTGCATCTGCTGACATCAGTGCTGGGGGTTAATAGTGTGTCCCCTGACATCAGTGCTGGGGGTTAATAGTGTGTCCCCTGACATCAGTGCTGAGGGTTGATAGTGCGCCCGCTGACACCAGTGTTGGGGGTTAATAGTGTGTCCTCTGACACCAGTGGGGGGTCAGCCTGTCAGTGCTCAGACCATACACCGCACACTGTATCAAATTGGTCTGCATGGCTGTTGTCCCAGAAGGAAGCCTCTTCTAAAGGTGATGCACAAGAAAGCCTGCAAACAGTTTGCTGAAGACAAGCAGAACATGGATTACTGGAACCATGTCCTGTGGTCTGATGAGACCAAGATAAACTTTTTTGGTTCAGATGGTGTCAAGCGTGTGTAGCGGCAACCAGGTGAGGACTACAAAGACAAGTGTGTCTTGCCTACAGTCAAGCATGGTGGTGGGAGTGTCATGGTCTGGGGCTGCATGAGTGCTGCCGGCACTGGGGAGCCACAGTTCACTGAGGGTACCATGAATGCCATCATGTACTGTGACATACTGAAGCAGAGCACAATCCCATCCCTTCAGAGACTGGGCCGCAGGGCAGTATTCCAACATGATAACGACCCCAAACACACCTCCAAGATGACCATTGCCTTGATAAAGAAGCTGAGGGTAAAGGTGATGGAATGACCAAGCATGTCTCCAGACCTAAACCCTATTGAACATCTGTGGGGCATCCTCAAATGGAAGGTGGAGGAGCGTAAGGTCTCTAACATCCACCAGCTCTGTGATGTTGTCATGGAGGAGTGGAAGAGGACTCCAGTGGCAACCTGTGAAGCTCTGGTGAACTCCATGCCCAACAGGGTTAAGGCAGTGCTGGAAAATAATGGTGGCTACACAAAATATTGACACTTTGGGCCCAATTTGGACATTTTCACTAAGGGGTGTACTCACTTTTGTTGCCAGCGGTTTAGACATTATTGGTTGTGTGTTGAGTTATTTTGAGGGGACAGCAAATTTACACTGTTATACAAGCTGTACACTCACTACTTTACATTGTAGCAAAGTGTCATTTCTTCAGTGTTGTCACATGAAAAGATATAATAAAATATTTACAAAAATGTGAGGGGTGTACTCACTTTTGTGAGATACTGTATTTTCACAGGTTTCATTTTTTACATGCTGTGGGGTTTTCTGCATAGAAATATAACTATTCACTTCACACTGACATAAAAAGTGCTGACTACAGAGGAACGTTTGCTGTTGCAATTCACAGCTATTTACATATGATCAGTTATCCGTTTCTTGTTCATATAAGTAAGTGTAAGTATACGTTGAAGTCTTGCAAAAAAAACAAACATTGGGCTTTCTTCAAATAAAGGGAAATGAAGAAATTTGCATAGGTTTATGTGCAGTTATGAAACCCTTGCTATTGTTGATTTGGTTTTATAACTTATGAAACTGCTGACATTTGCATTTCAACACAGAGCTTTGTTGATGAGCGGAGCCGTCCGTACTTCTGATCTTACATGTCAGTGTTTCAGCTGATCACAGCTTCATAAGTACAATCAGATCGAGACGTTTCTGGAACATCTACAATCAGCTGACTTACAAAAGATGCAGATTTACCACAAGGAGAAGAAGAGAACAACGATAAAAAACAAAATATGTTAGAGATTGACGGAGTGTCTAATTAAAGTGAACCTTACTCAGTTTTTACCTTTTAAAAGGAAACTGCCCATCCAGCATCCTTTTTGTTGTTACCGTTATTAGTCAAAATATCATTTTCTGTGCCTCTCTCTGATGTAGTTTCACTTTATTGCTGGAGCGTGACTTTTACTGACTCTGATGGCTTAGCCCCAAACTGTCTTTACTATGCTAGTTTTGATTAAAGAGTTACGTAGTTGGTGAGGTTGAATAAAGACACCAGTCCATCCAGTTCAACCTATGTGTGTGTATTTACTGTATATCTCTACCACTTCTCATATCCCTGTATATTGTGTTCAATAAGATGACCATCTAAGAATTTTTTGGAAATTAGAGACACTTCCTGCTGAAACCACTGATTGTGGAAGGGGGTTCCACATCCTAACAGTAAAAAAAAAACCTACTCAGTTTAGAGTAAATTGCTTCTCGTCCAACTTCATTGAGTGGCCATGTGTCTTGTTGAGTGACCTGTGCCTGAACAGTTTTCTTCCTATGCTGGAATTACCATTTAGATATTTATATACTGCTCCTATATCATAGTTACATAGTAGGTGAGGTTGAAAAAAGACATCAAGTCCCACCTATGTGTGTGATTATATGTCAGTATTACATTGTATATTCCTGTATTTTGCGGTCGTTTAGGTGCTTATCTAATAGTTTCTTGAAACTATTGATGCCCCCCATTGAGACCACAGCCTGTGGAAGGGAATTCCACATCCTTGCCACTCTTACAGTAAAGAACCCTCTACACAGTTTAAGGTTAAACCTCTTTTCTTCTAATTTTAATGAGTGGCCACGAGTCTTGTTAAACACTCTTCTGCAAAAATGTTTTGTCCCTAGAGTGGGGTCACCAGTACGGTATTTGTATATTATAATCATATCCCCTCTCAAGCGTCTCTTCTCCAGAGAGAATAAGTTCAGTGCTCACAACCTTTTCTCATAACTAATATCCTCTAGACCTTTTATTAGCTTTGTTGCCCTTCTTTGTACTCGCTCCATTTCCAGTACATCCTTCCTGAGGGCTGGTGCCCAGAACTGGACATTATACTCCAGGTGCGGCCGGACCAGAGTCTTGTAGAGCGGGAGAATTATCGTTTTATCCCTGGAATTAATCTCCTTTTTAATGCATGCCAATATTCTGTTTGCTTTGTTAGCAGCAGCTTGGCATTGCCTAGAGCAGATGTGCTCTAGGCATATATACAGTCACCCAGCATGCCTTGAGGCACCTTCCTCTGCCAATGGCCAGGGCTGTAACTACGCCTATGCTCCCATTTGTCAGGTTTCCTCTAACTATCCAATATGCCCCATCCTATTGGACCAGTATGAAATAGGCAGACTCATAAGCAGCATCTGAGCACAATGAGCAGACCCTATCAATAGATCACTGCTCCCTGGTAGGCAGAGAGCACCTAAATTTACATAACAGCCCCCTGTTAAGCAGGGAAACCCAAAAACGGTACTCTTTGTAGCACCTACCTAAGAGGGTGCTACAGTTACACTGCTACACACAGCTAAAAACAAAAATGCTATCAGGCTGCTGGCTTTACCAAGTGGTGTTGGTCCTGGATTTATGCAGCCACCACTAAATGAGAGTTCAATCAGCCGTAGCTCAAGGAATCCCATCACTTAAAGCGGGGTTCCACCCAAATTTTGAACATTATCTCTATGTATTCTCTTCCTTGCCTAGATGCTGACATGCTGTGTAAAAAAATTTAAATCGCCGTAATTACCTTTTTTTTTCTAATCTTCTTAGCACTTCCTGGTTTTCCTCCCATGGGAGTAGGCATGTTTCTAGCCTCTCCCAGACCTCCCACAGTCCCCTGGGAGCTAGTCTCAGGCTTCCCAGCATGCATTGTGCAACAGCATCATCACAACATCTTGGTGAATGCTGGGAGCACAGCATTCACTGCATCCAGGAAATACATGCTTGTGGGCTTCAAATGCCCACAATGAAGATGGAAACCGCCTTCAGTGAATTTTATAAGTTATTCTTTACAACGAAATCGGACACAGGCGGACTTATTACACAGAACATGTGAGTAGATAATGATGAGAAGAAAAGTTTTTGAATGAACTCCAAAAAAAAAAAATGATAGATAGGTGGACCCCCGCTTTAAGGAATCCCATCCCATGTGCCAAATACAAGGCCCGTGGGGCGGAATTAAGCCCTCCAGTCCATTTCATGTGGCCCTTCACCCAGGGCTTTTTTTCCAGCTGGGATGTGGCAGAACTCTGTGATGCTGCCTCTGGCTCTCACCCTTCGCTCCCCACCGTCAGTTTTAAACAAAGAAGGCTTCTGTGTTTATAAAGTCAGCTTTTCTCTTGGTGTCTCTCACAGATCCTTGCCTGCCCTGCACTCATAGTGGGGACAAGAAGGGAGATGCAGGTGCAGTGTGGTCAAAGGTGGTATGGGCCATCACGTGGTAGCCTCTGGGATCCCCATCTGTGCCTGAGTGCACAAATGCCTAGGAATGAGAGTGAGAGAGAGAGAGACAGAGCCGCCTACACTTCGGAGAGGTAACAGAGTGGGGCCAGGTATTTTTTGAAAAGTTGAGATGCGAGGACGTTTTGAAGGGGGGAGGAGATAAGGGCTGTGGAGGGAGGTGTGTGTAGAGGTGGGGGGTGGGGAGAGTGGTGCAGAGGTCAGAGCTGAGGAGGGGTGGAAGTGAGAAGTGGACAGCCTGTGAAAAAGACCTGAACCCTTAACACTGTGCATAGCACACTCCTGAACCCTGCACACTGTGCATAGCACACACCTGAACCCTGCACACTGTGCATAGCACACACCTGAACCCTGTACACTGTGCATAGCACACACCTGAACCCTGCACATTGTGCATAGTACACTCCTGAACCCTGCACACTGTGCATAGCACACACCTGAACTCTGCACACTGTGCATAGCACACGCCTGAACCCTGCACACTCCTGAACCCTGCACACTATGCATAGCAAACACCTTAACCCTGCACACTGTGCATAGCACACACCTGAATCCTGCACACTGTGCATAGCACACTCCTGAACCCTGCACACTATGCATAGCAAACACCTTAACCCTGCACACTGTGCATAGCACACTCCTGAATCCTGCACACTGTGCATAGCACACTCCTGAACCCTGCACTCAGTACCTAGCGCACCCCTGAAAGGACAGTCTGTACATAGTGTGCACCTGAATTCAGCAGATAATGCACTCCTGGTATTTATTGCTCCTCTAGGATTTGCCCACTGTTAGTGCAATTTGGCCACACCCACAGTCCAATGCAGTTCGGTGGGGGCAGGGTTAGGGTTCTGCATCTTTTCGCTGAGGAAAAAAAGCCCTGGATACATTTATATAGTCTTACAAATACAACTGGCCCTTTGAGGGCAGCCATAATGCTGATGCAGCCTGCCATGAAATTGAGTTTGACACCTCTGTTTTAGAGGAATCCACATAAGCCTGGTTGAGAAAAGCTGCCCTACACTTTGTTCATCAATAGAAACACATAGGCCCTTAGCCTAGAAAGGCAAGGCACTCCCCTGACATTTCCTCCTCCTCCCCCCCTCCCTTTTCCAAGCTAACAAACTTGCTGGAGACTGCACGATTGACTGTTAAAGTGGTTGTAAACTCTGTTACACCACTTTTACTTACAGGTAAGCCTATAACAAGGCTTACCTGTAGGTACACTGAATATCTCCTAAAATTGCACCGTTCAGGAGATATTCAGTATATGCGCTGCTGCCGACAACATCGGTGCATGCGCATTGAAGAAACGGGTCGCTGGTTTCTTTTCTTCAGTACCTGTGCCGTGACGTCATTGCCGCTCCAGCCAATCAGAGCACTGGAGCTGCGCACCCGGAAGTGACTCTGGTGGAAGATGTTGACCGTGTACTTGGAGTGCCGATGCCGATTTAGGGCATCGTTCTGAGGTAAGTATTTCATAATGAGCTTGAATATGTTGTATACTAGCACATTATGCCTTTGTCTTGCAGGGTTTTTTTTTTTCCGCAGTTCACAAACTCTTTAGTGCTTTCCACTGAAGACTGGAAGTTCAGAGAAGCAGAACTGAAAGAGCAAGGCCAGTAGCATTGCAAGTTGTAAAGTTGAAGTGCTGGGGTAGGAATATTAACAAATGGTTTACTGGGAAATGTTTATTTTATTGTACTCAGTGTGTTAAAAAATACTGAGGGTTTAATACTACTTTTAATCATAATAGCTAAAAAATGCCTAATTATAACTACTTCCACAAAGCTATTCTCCCACAATTCATTAGGGGTTCCACATCCTAACAGTAAAAAAAAAACCTTCTCAGTTTAGAGTAAATTGCTTCTCGTCCAACTTCATTGAGTGGCCATGTGTCTTGTTGAGTGACCTGTGCCTGAACAGTTTTCTTCCTATGCTGGAATTACCATTTAGATATTTATATACTGCTCCTATATCATAGTTACATAGTAGGTGAGGTTGAAAAAAGACATCAAGTCCCACCTATGTGTGTGATTATATGTCAGTATTACATTGTATATTCCTGTATTTTGCGGTCGTTTAGGTGCTTATCTAATAGTTTCTTGAAACTATTGATGCCCCCCATTGAGACCACAGCCTGTGGAAGGGAATTCCACATCCTTGCCACTCTTACAGTAAAGAACCCTCTATATAGTTTAAGGTTAAACCTCTTTTCTTCTAATTTTAATGAGTGGCCACGAGTCTTGTTAAACACTCTTCTGCAAAAATGTTTTATCCCTAGAGTGGGGTCACCAGTACGGTATTTGTATATTGAAATCATATCCCCTCTCAAGCGTCTCTTCTCCAGAGAGAATAAGTTCAATGCTCACAACCTTTTCTCATAACTAATATCCTCCAGACCTTTTATTAGCTTTGTTGCCCTTCTTTGTACTCGCTCCATTTCCAGTACATCCTTCCTGAGGGCTGGTGCCCAGAACTGGACATTATACTCCAGGTGCGGCCGGACCAGAGTCTTATAGAGCGGGAGAATTATCGTTTTATCCCTGGAATTAATCTCCTTTTTAATGCATGCCAATATTCTGTTTGCTTTGTTAGCAGCAGCTTGGCATTGCATGCCATTGCTGAGCCTATCATCTACTAGGACCCCCAGGTCCTTTTCCATCCTAGATTCCCCCAGAGGTTCTCCCCCCAGTGTATAGATTGCATTCATATTTTTGCCACCCAAATGCATTATTTTACATTTTTCTACATTAAACCTCATTTGCCATGTAGTTGCCCACCCCATGAATTTGTTCAGATCTTTTTGCAAGGTTTCCACATCCTGCAGAGAAGTTATTGCCCTGCTTAGGTTAGTATCGTCTGCAAATACAGAGATTGAACTGTTTATCCCATCCTCCAGGTCGTTTATGAATAAATTAAATAGGATTGGTCCTAGGACAGAACCCTGGGGAACCCCACTACCCACCCCTGACCATTCTGAGTACTCCCCATTTATCACCACCTCCTGAACTCGCCCTTTTAACCAGTTTTCAATCCATATACTCACCCTTTTGTCCATGCCAATGGACCTTATTTATATCTCCTCTGATATTAAACCCCAATTTCTTTGCAATTTTTTTAGCACTTTCAGCACTTTCAGTGATCAGCTAATTACTTAAACCAGCCATATATGTAATGAATTTCAATCCATGTATGGGTAGGGAGGTTGTTCAGAAGTCAATCTACCAATCAACTCTGGCTCTGTACAACCACCCTGGCAGATTTTTGATTAGAATTGCCGGCTATATCCTGCAACATTAATCTGTGTTTTCTGTAGTCAGAAGGAGAATTCCCCCATCCACTTCGAATCAAATTTTTTTTTGTTCAACCCACTTTTTGAATGAAAAAAAAAAAGACCCAACCATGGGCTGCTTTACTGAATATGCCACTTCTTTATCCTTTACTATTTGCTTCTTTAAGCTGATGCCATGATCGCTTCCCCAGGTTTCCTGTTTTAGGGTGGCTCTTTTTTCCAGGAAAAAAGAGCGGGTATAGAGAGACAGAACTAGGGTTCTGTCTCCCTATACCCGCCATTCTTAACAATTTTACCCCAGAGGAACCCCTAAAATATGTTACAGGTCTCAGGGAGCCCTTATTAAGACCAATTCATCGTTATGTAGCACTGCCCCCGTGGGGGTTGCTGAGTATAGTCTTCCCTGGGCCTCCCTCTGATTATCCTGCAGCCAGACCCTTGGGTATTTTCATACTATCACCCGCACACTCTTCCTCTCCTTTTCCAATGACCAGTCTTAGGGGCTTTGTTTTTTTTTTTAATTTATTGGTAGAACTTGGATAGGAGAAAGGATTAGTGGGATACTCTAACTTAAACTATGCACAGATGAGGACAAATCCCACCTGGCCTCATTAAATTGAATTGAATAGCAGACTCTCTGCTGAACCACACTACAGTTGTATGGAAGAATAAAGTCTTTTGCTTGCTCTTGCAGCACACTCAATGAACTATAATTCTTCTGACTCTACTAACGTGAAGTGATGGCCCTCACAGAACAGGCCACTAGACGCAGATCTGTACTTACAGTAGCCAGGAACAAATCCTCCTAAACACGTCTCCATCCTAGTCAGCTCTTCAGGACATCTGGTTTGCAGCTTCTGCAGCTCCAGCCCTCAGGTGAGCCACCTGAGGCCGCATGGCAGCCTGTACAGAGGAGGGGCAGCAGCCCCCTCTCTCCGGAACCCTCCTATCCAGCTGAAGACTCAGAGCAGATGTGCTCTAGGCATATATACAGTCACCCAGCATGCCTTGAGGCACCTTCCTCTGCCAATGGCCAGGGCTGTAACTACGCCTATGCTCCCATTTGTCAGGTTTCCTCTAACTGTCCAATATGCCCCATCCTATTGGACCAGTATGAAATAGGCAGACTCATAAGCAGCATCTGAGCACAATGAGCAGACCCTATCAATAGATCACTGCTCCCTGGTAGGCAGAGAGCACCTAAATTTACATAACAGCCCCCTGTTAAGCAGGGAAACCCAAAAACGGTACTCTTTCTAGCACCTACCTAAGAGGGTGCTACAGTTACACTGCTACACACAGCTAAAAACAAAAATGCTATCAGGCTGCTGGCTTTACCAAGTGGTGTTGGTCCTGGATTTATGCAGCCACCACTAAATGAGAGTTCAATCAGCCGTAGCTCAAGGAATCCCATCACTTAAAGCGGGGTTCCACCCAAATTTTGAACATTATCTCTATGTATTCTCTTCCTTGCCTAGATGCTGACATGCTGTGTAAAAAAATTTAAATCGCCGTAATTACCTTTTTTTTTCTAATCTTCTTAGCACTTCCTGGTTTTCCTCCCATGGGAGTAGGCATGTTTCTAGCCTCTCCCAGACCTCCCACAGTCCCCTGGGAGCTAGTCTCAGGCTTCCCAGCATGCATTGTGCAACAGCATCATCACAACATCTTGGTGAATGCTGGGAGCACAGCATTCACTGCATCCAGGAAATACATGCTTGTGGGCTTCAAATGCCCACAATGAAGATGGAAACCGCCTTCAGTGAATTTTATAAGTTATTCTTTACAACGAAATCGGACACAGGCGGACTTATTACACAGAACATGTGAGTAGATAATGATGAGAAGAAAAGTTTTTGAATGAACTCCAAAAAAAAAAAATGATAGATAGGTGGACCCCCGCTTTAAGGAATCCCATCCCATGTGCCAAACACAAGGCCCGTGGGGCGGAATTAAGCCCTCCAGTCCATTTCATGTGGCCCTTCACCCAGGGCTTTTTTTCCAGCTGGGATGTGGCAGAACTCTGTGATGCTGCCTCTGGCTCTCACCCTTCGCTCCCCACCGTCAGTTTTAAACAAAGAAGGCTTCTGTGTTTATAAAGTCAGCTTTTCTCTTGGTGTCTCTCACAGATCCTTGCCTGCCCTGCACTCATAGTGGGGACAAGAAGGGAGATGCAGGTGCAGTGTGGTCAAAGGTGGTATGGGCCATCACGTGGTAGCCTCTGGGATCCCCATCTGTGCCTGAGTGCACAAATGCCTAGTAATGAGAGTGAGAGAGAGAGAGACAGAGCCGCCTACACTTCGGAGAGGTAACAGAGTGGGGCCAGGTATTTTTTGAAAAGTTGAGATGCGAGGACGTTTTGAAGGGGGGAGGAGATAAGGGCTGTGGAGGGAGGTGTGTGTAGAGGTGGGGGGTGGGGAGAGTGGTGCAGAGGTCAGAGCTGAGGAGGGGTGGAAGACCTGAACCCTTAACACTGTGCATAGCACACTCCTGAACCCTGCACACTGTGCATAGCACACACCTGAACCCTGCACACTGTGCATAGCACACACCTGAACCCTGTACACTGTGCATAGCACACACCTGAACCCTGCACATTGTGCATAGTACACTCCTGAACCCTGCACACTGTGCATAGCACACACCTGAACTCTGCACACTGTGCATAGCACACGCCTGAACCCTGCACACTCCTGAACCCTGCACACTATGCATAGCAAACACCTTAACCCTGCACACTGTGCATAGCACACACCTGAATCCTGCACACTGTGCATAGCACACTCCTGAACCCTGCACACTATGCATAGCAAACACCTTAACCCTGCACACTGTGCATAGCACACACCTGAATCCTGCACACTGTGCATAGCACACTCCTGAACCCTGCACACTATGCATAGCAAACACCTTAACCCTGCACACTGTGCATAGCACACTCCTGAATCCTGCACACTAGCACATTATGCCTTTGTCTTGCAGGTTTTTTTTTTTTTTTTTTTCCGCAGTTCACAAACTCTTTAGTGCTTTCCACTGAAGACTGGAAGTTCAGAGAAGCAGAACTGAAAGAGCAAGGCCAGTAGCATTGCAAGTTGTAAAGTTGAAGTGCTGGGGTAGGAATATTAACAAATGGTTTACTGGGAAATGTTTATTTTATTGTACTCAGTGTGTTAAAAAATACTGAGGGTTTAATACTACTTTTAATCATAATAGCTAAAAAATGCCTAATTATAACTACTTCAACAAAGTTATTCTCCCACAATTCATTAGAGGTGCACTTCACATTTCTGAACTAAAAAAAGCAACTTGTATTAGAGAAACAACATCTTCAACAAGGTATACTATGGCCTGGATTAATGAGATCCTTCACAGACATAACCATGAAACATATATAACTTCGCACAAAAAGTACAAAAAACTTGGTACAACTAGGGTTGGCACCTTTTCTTCAAGCCAAACCCGAACACTTTAGTGTCGCGCGGCCATTTTTTTTTTGGTAGTATAAACTACAAAGTTGTAAAAGGCCTGGAGCACTGTTGTGTGTCCCAATGAGAGTAGTAATGCGGCGTGCTTTGCGCTCCATGGTGAACAGTAGGTGTGTCCAAATTGCATTAACAGTGTGAAGGGCTTAAAGTGTTATGATTAAATAAAACAAAAGCATTTTGTATCCAAAAATATTCTTAGATTAAAAAAAAAAAAACAAATGTCACTGTAAATATATGAACCTAACCTACCTTAAAAGTGGGCAGTGTCAGTAGGGCATTGGATCGTAGAAGTAGAGTAGTGGACGGCACCAGTGTTACAGTGGACATATGATTCAAACCCTGGACTGTGAATCTCGGACAGGTGGCAACCCTTGCTACTGCTCACTTAACCCATTCCATTTAATCGAATGTAATGAGGAAGCAATATAACACCATCCTCCCTGCCTGTCAAATGACTTCTGAAGAGCAATCCAAATGTGGATTGCTCTTCAGAGGGCACCACATGTGTAAATGAGCCCTAAGGCTGTTCAGCCATTCCAGTATTTTCTGTCAATTCAGTAGATAACTGGGGACAGGAACAGGACTATTAATGTTTACTTTGGGACATTGCTGAGTAACCTCATGGTCTGCAGCAATTACAAAAAAAACTTAAATAAAAAATTGCGCTGCGCTTAGGTGTGTGCCATATGTGACTGTTCACCGTAGTGATACCATATACAATAAAAATATAAAAAAATTATAAAAAAGTATCTCTCATTCCTCCTAAAGTGTGATGTGGAAATGATTAGGTTATCTCAACCTATAATATACTCTGTGTACATAGAATGAATAGACAAATTAATCAAAAGTGAAAAAACACCTATTAATCAATACTCTGCATAAAATGAATAAATAAACAAATGAAAAAAGACCTGCACTATTTGCAATACTCCAAATAAAGTGTAACATGCAATATTTTAAATACATTCATATGAGTAACAGGTGATACTTAAATAAAGCAGTATAATCCCTAATAGTGAAAAGTCATCCAAGAAAACTTCATATAACAGTGTTCAGAAAAAGTTCCAAAGGGAAGATTCTGTGCATAAAGTGTTTAAAGGGTAAAATAAATATCCAATTTATCCAACGTGCTGAGTCCAGGTGTCATAAAACATGCCTTGATGTGCTTCAGTGACCCCCAAAGTGGTTGCGCTCACCTTAGAGCATGTGACACAGTGTTCAGCTGCGTCAAATCACGCTGTGGAGCCACCTCGGGTTTCTGTATAGCTAGTAAGAAACGACCTCCAATCAGGCTCTCTATGGCTCCATAGGCATCATACCAGAAAATAAAAAGACTATATAGTGTAATACCGCCAAACAACTTTATTAAAAAATATATACCCAATCCCCACAATGGGGTACTTACATTTTACAGGTGCTTCTGTGCACCATACAATATAGGTCTAAAATCGCCGATCGGCGTGCTGCGGGGTATTGGATTCTCACAACCCAGCTCTGTGCTGTCCGCTCCGTCCTGGCCCCTCCCCTATTTAAGTTTAGTGCACGGTCATGAATACGTGATCTGTGTTCCCCGCTGGGTACTTTGATTTAAGTTAGTTCTTCATTGGGCATTGGATTATTGTGGCTTGCAAGATTTTTCCTTTATACAAAAAAAACTTCCCTGGGCCCCATCTGCTTAGCTGGGGGAAGGAACAGGGCTATTTAGGGCCCTTTCACACTACTCTGCAGCAAAAGCTGCCAGCAGCAAGATTTGTCTGTGTTTCAGATGTGTTTCTTGTGCGTTTCTGGTGCGTTTTTCGGTTGCCTGGACCTGTATAAAATGGACACGTGACTCAAAAACCCACCAAAAACTTGAATGGAAAGCTGCGATTTTGGTGTGGTGTTTGAACACCACGCCAAAGATGCAGCATGCGGGACTTTTCAAAACGCACTGCACCCACAGCACAGTGGTGTGAAAAGTCACATAGGATTTAAAGGATTTAAAAACGTATCAGTGTGAAAGGGGCCTTAGGCTACTTTCACACTGGTGATTAAAGCTGGTGTGAATTGTAATAGTTCCTGATGTGTCTCTCAGCAGCTAGGTGTGGCTGTTGGCCCCCTTCACTATATTGACATTCCGCCAGTCTGGCATCCAGCGATCAGCACAGGCAATCATTGGCCGTTCAGAGAGACACGAATAGCTGTGGCCCCTGGTGAAATGTCATTATAGTGAAGGAGGCCCGCTGCCGCACCTACCCGCTAACAGCTGCCACAGGAATCTCTGATACCTGCCGCTACTATTCACACCAGCCCTAATCGCCAAGGTGAATGTAGCCATCAGCTGTTGGCATACTTCCCAACTTTTTGAGATGGGAATGAGGGACACCTATCAGCAAAAGTATACAGGCATAGGACACACCCCTTGCCACGCCCCCTTAAAGGAGAATTGTACAAAAAACAAGATTGGTTAAACTCACAAGTGCTTTTTTTACCACTACTATTCCTTTATATTGGCTTTTGGAATTTACAAATGCAGCAATTTTGAAATCAGATGAAAGGTTTAGTGCTGGAAAACACTTTTGATAGACAAAAAAGTACATTTTATATACATCTATATAGATCAGACCAAAATGAGGGACAAATGAGGAGGAATGAGGGACAGAGGGACATTGCTCCAAATCAGGGACAGTTGGGAGCTATGTGTTAGTGATTTGCCTTCCTTAAACAGTTTAATTGCTAATGTACAGCACATTACTGGAGGTGGCCTTTAAGAAAAATAGGGCAGGGAGGAAATGAAGCTAGAGATGGGCTTTAGGCTCGGTTCACGCTGGAACCAGATGCAGATCGCACAGGAACGCTGTTCTCCGTCTAAGGGATGAATCTTTGCCTGAATTTGGCCCTGAAATGAAGCCAAAGATGCACAGTGTTTCTGTGTAGTGCGTTCCACAGCCCCCCGGAGACATGTGAACCAGCTCCATATAGAGCCGGTCATAGTCTACTGCTATGCGAATTGGATGCGGCAAATCCACATCCAACTCGCATAGGTGTGAACCTAACCCATAGCTCCCAACTGTCCCTGATTTGGAGCAATGTCCCTCTGTCCCTCATTCCTCCTCATTTGTCCGTCATTTTGGTCCAATCTATACAGTTGTATATAAAATGCACTTTTTATCTTTCAAAGTGTTTCCCAGTACTAGGGAAAACAGTTTCATCCATTTTCTAAATTGCTACATTTGTAAATTTTAAAAGCCAATATAAAGGAATATTAGTGGTAAAAAAAGCACTTGTGGGTTTACCTAATCTTTTTTTTAATAATTCTCCTTTAAGGGGGCGTGGCAAGGGGTGTGTCCTATGCCTACATACTTTTGCTAATAGGTGTCCCTCGCTCCCATCTCAAAAAGTTGGGAGGTATGCCCTAGCCTTACAGTGAACAGGACTTTCCCCAAAACTTTCTAAGGTAACAAAAGATGCCTAAGTTGTTTAGGCACCTTAGCAGGACTAGTTAAAGCTTATCAGGGAGCAGCGGAGTAATTCTTAATGCAGTGGTTCTGACAAATAAATCAGAGTCCCGACAATCCTCTGGGGCATGTTGATAAAATCAGAAGGCAGAGGTCAGTAGTATGGCAGAGGTAAGTAATATGTAATGCAGAGGGTAACCATCAGGGGCCCACACACAATCACAGGCAGCCCCTGTGCACATCAGTCTTGTCCATCCTGCCCCCCTTGCCCCCCTTGCCCCCCAGGTTCACATCCTCACTGATGTACACAGGCAGCCCCTGAGTTTAGTTTTTTGTCCATCATGCATCCCACCTCCTCCTCCTCATCTTCCCAGCAGAGACAAGCAAGGCAACCACTCCTCATTAACTCCTCACCTCCTGGTCAAGTGATTACTCTGCAGCACTCCTAAGGTAACAACAAGGTTACCAGGACATAACTCCGATCAGACTGGGGATAGGAACAGAACTAGTTAAGGTGATTGTAAGGGTTTGTTTTTTATTTTTTTTAAATAACAAACAGATCATACTTACCTCCACTGTGCAGCTCATTTTGCACAGAGTGGCCCCGATCCTCCTCTTCTGGGATCCCCCGGCGGCTCTCTCGGCTCCTCCCCACATCAGATAGCCCCCTAGGAGAAGCGCTTTCCCGAGGGGGTTACCTTGCGGGCGCACTCCCGAGTCCAGCATGCAGCGTCCATAGCCGCAGAATGTATGACTTGGCCCCACCCCTGCCCCCCCGGCGCCAGCGTCACTGGATTTGATTGACAGCAGCGGGACCCAATGGCAGCTTATTTTTATATTTAAACTTGTTTCTCATTGCCAAACCTTTCATCCATTTACTAAATTTCTGCATTTTGTAAATTTCAAAAGCCAGTATAAAGGAATAGTATTGGTTAAAAAAAGTGCTTGTGGATTCAACTAATCTTTTTTTCTTGTACAATTCTCCTTTAAGGGGGCGTGGCAAGGGGTGTGTCCTATGCCTGTATACTTTTGCTAATAGGTGTCCCTCGTTCACATCTCAAAAAGTTGGGAGGTATGTGTATGTTTTTATGTATGTACTGGAACAATGGCAGCCCATTCAAATGACATAATGTGCAATAACGTTATGCACTAGAGTGTGAGGACGTGAAGGGGCCTTTATAGTCTTTGTTGTGATCTTTGACAATGAATTATTTCACACTATATGCAGCTAGCGAGCTTAGTGAGCTCTTTTACTGCTGAAGAATATTTAAATGCTTTATGTCCATAATCTAAGCAAAGGTGCATGATATAAATGGGGAAGTGGACCCAAATCTCTAGTCCCATACAAGGATATAAGGGCCCCATGCTTTTTTGCTGCGAATGGAAGTACTTCTACTATAGCAAAAGGATTGACAACAAAAATGTTAGCCTGTCCAGTTTCATCTCCTCTGTTGTGATGAAATACAGCTTTGGGTTTACCACAAAACTTGATATTCTTCTGAGGGTGGACTAATAATGCATTTCACAACGTTGGTATGAAAACAGTGTTCTTCATGCACGTATTAATATTTAGAAGCCTTTGCTAAATGTGAAATAACATTATATAATCATTGTATGAAAAATGTTGCATGACACTAATAAAATAGATTATATATTATAACTAAAGGTATACAAATAGATTATATATATATATATATATATACACAAAGAGCAAGGTTCCCCCTTGTGGGATTTTAAAGGCCCAGATGGTGATAAATCACCAATAAACAATATGCGTATTATATACAGAAATAGAAATTTATTATACTATATGTAGTTCAAAGATAAATGACAAACAAAAAATAATTGCTGAGAAAAACGTGGCTAATACAGTTACACATCAACATGGCACAATGGCTGAATGCTATGAGGGGTCCTAAGACACCACACCCTGTGGTGCGGAGCCTACACTCCATCTCTACTACGTGGTGTCTTATTGGGATTTCATGTGATAGACCAACACAAAGTCTAACATAATTGGAAAGTGGAAGGAAAATGATAAATGGTTTTCAACATTTTTAAATAAAAACCATTTATCATTTTCCTTCCACTTCACAATTATGTGCCACTTTGTGTTGGTCTATCACAAAAAATCCCAATAAAATACATGTTTTCGTTTTTGGTTGTAACATGACAACATGTGGAAAATTTCAAGGGGTATGAATACTTTTTCAAGGCACTGTATGTAAAACTATATAACATGGTACAGGGACGCTTGTTACAACTCTTGGTTTTTATGACTGTCTTTAATAGCATGATGTACTCACATTACCTATTTCAAAAGTTCTAGAACTCATACAGGTGAGTATTATTATTCCTAAACTGTGATCATTACTTTTGGAACGCCCTTTTTGGAATAACGCAGGTTGCTGCAGTGAGTCATCCCAGAGAGTAAGCGACAAGTTATCAACAAACAAAAACAGTTCAAGCTTTGCCAGAAAAATGTTGCGTGCAATGGCTACTGGTTAGTTCCTCATTTAACAATATAGTTGTCTAACCACTTAAGGACCAAGCCTCTTTCTGAGATTTGTTAATTACAAGTTAAAAACATATGTTTTTGCTAGAAAATTACTTAGAACCCCCAAACATTATACATTTTTTTTTTCTAACACCCTAGAGAATAAAAAATGGTGGTCGTTCCAATACTTTCTGTCACACCGTATTTGCGCAGCAGTCTTTTGGAAAAAATACACTTTTTTGAATTAAAAAAATAAGACAACATTAAAGTTAACCTAATTTTTTTTTATATTGTGAAAGATAATGTTACGCTGAGTAAATTGATACCCAACATGTCATGCTTCAAAATTACGCCTGCTCGTGGAATGCGACAAACTTTTACCCTTAAAAATCTCCATAGGCGACATTTACAAAATTCTACAGGTCGCATGTTTTGAGTTACAGAGGAGGTCTAGGGCTAGAATTATTGCTCTCAATCTACCGATCGCAGCAATACCTCACGTGTGGTTTGAACACCGTTTTCATATGCAGGCGCTACTCACGTATGCGTTCGCTTCTGCACGCAAGCTCGGCGGGACGGGGCGCATTTAAAAATGTATTTATTTTTTTTTTCTTTACCTTTTATTTTTACACTGTAATTTAAAATAAAAATAAAAAATTGTGTCACTTTTATTCCTATTACAAGGAATGTTAACATCCTTTGTAATAGAAAAAAAGCATGACAGGACCTCTTAAATATGAGATCTGGGGTCAAAAAGACCTCAGATCTCATATTTACACTAAAATGCAATAAAAAAAAAATGGCCCTTTCAGAGCTATGGGCGGAAGTGACGTTTTGACGTTGCTTCAGCCCTGCAATTGTATGGAGATGGGCGGGGGCCATCTTCCCCTCACTCTTCTCCATACCCAGCCAGCAAAAGGACCCGATCGCCTCCACCGCTGCCGGCGGTTCCGATAAGCGGCGGAGGGCACTGGGCCCTCTCCCGCCGCTGATAAAAGTGAATTAGCGGTGAATCCACCACAGAGACCACTATTATCGGCAACCGGACCGCTGACCGAAGAAGAGGATACCAGGGTTATGGCAGCTAGCTGCTGCCATACTAAAGATATCCCTCTTCAAAGTTAGGACGTATATCGGCGTGTGGCGGTCCGGAAGTAGCTAAAAAAAGTGTCACAAAAATGGTTAGTCAATATACAGTATAGGATGTATTTTCAAGAACATTAGTTAATTTGTTTTTCTGTTATCCTGTTGATCCTGACAGACCCACCACCATGCTTTGTGCACTTCCATGTACTCCGTTGACGTACGTTTTGTAATCTCACAACATCTTACGCTTCCTGATGATGTAAGATAACGAAACGTACGTTGAGGCGTCTTCCGGTCACATCATTTCCGGGTCCCAGCTTCCGGTTTGTCTCTCAGCATTGGTGGAACGCACGCCGGCGATCCAGAGCGAGCTGAGCGGCGGGGCTTCCATTAAATTTTACTGCAGGTATTCCTAGTGCCAGGGAGGCACCACCTAATGTAAGCAGACTATTGTTACTTTGTAGCATGTTTTAAAAAAAAAACAATATTACGCTATTGGTCCTCCCTTGTCTTCTATCTGCCATAGGCAACCGTATTTGAGAGGAAAGCCAAATATAGGAATTAAGTGACCTGTCTGCAGTCTACCTGTTTCCAGCATACTGACCTAGCGATCCCAGACATTCTTTTTAGTTAAAGAGGTCATGGAAATCTGGTGAGCAGGTTTTCCATTAGAGCACATTGGGGGATCTGGATTGTCTGTCAAGTGGTGAAGGACTGTCAGCATATTTCTGGACTATTTTTGAATCATCAAGCTGTGGTTCAGCAAACAAACTTTTTTTGTGTTTGGCTATATTCAATCAACTTATTGGTTTACCTAGTTTATTTAATCACTGTTCACTCACTCCTATCACGTATACAATTCAATTTTTGTTTTTTAGAATTAATATTTAGTGTTTATGAATTGTTATTGATTGTCAATCACTCACAAGCAGTGTTTATTAGTGCCCCATATTCACATATTTTACATTGCCGAGTTATTCACTAGATTTGGGGAGCAGCTTTTGTAGTTTTTTTTAGGTTTCACTCATTTGGTGAGAGGTTCACTTATTTACATTTAGCAAAAACCTGTGTACTGTTTTTATTCTTGACACTTTTTTTGGGGTGAATGGGTAGGGGTACAATGTACCCCATACACATTCATATAGGGTGGGGCACCGGGATCTGGGGGCATCCTTGTTAAAGGGGGCTTCCAGATTCTGATAAGCCCCCGCCTGCAGACCCCGACAACCGCCGGCCAGGGTTGTCGGGAAGATGCCCCTGTCCTCATCAACATGGAGTCAAGGTGCTTTGGGATGGGGGGGCGCTCCCACCCCCCATGTTTAGGGCATGTGGCCTGGTATGGTCCAGGGGTGGGGCGCTCGCTTGTCCCCCCCTTTCCTGACCTGCTGGGCTGCATGCTTGCTGCTTTTTAAAAAAAAAAAAAAGTGGAGTTCCCCTTAAAATCTATACCAGACCCAAAGGGCCTGGTATGGATTTTGGGGGGGACCCCACGCCATTTTTTTCTTAATTCTGTCATAGAGTTCCCCTTAACCACTTCAATACACTGTATTATATACTCTGCACTGCTCTATATACCCTGCACTGTATTATATATACTACACTGACTACACTATATATTCTCCACTGTATTATATATACTACACTGACTGCACTATATACTCTGCAATGTATTATATACACTACACTGATGGCACTATATACTCTGAACCGTATTATATATACTATAACGACTGTACTATATACTCTGAACTGTATTATATATACTACGCTAACTGCACTATATACTCTGAACTGTATTATATATACTACTCTAACTGCACTATATACTCTGAACTGTATTATATATACTACACTAACTGCACTATATACTCTGAACTGTACTACAATAACTGCATTATATACTCTGAACTGTATTATATATACAGTGTATGTACTGCACTGACTGACTGACTGCACACTACACTAACTACCTGCCTAATCTTCATTCATTCACTATATACAGCTGTCGTGTAAGCAGCAGCCTTATATAGTGTGGGGTGTGGACTTAGCCCTTGAGCCATGATTGGCCAAAGGCATCCTGCCTTTGGCCAATCATGGCTCTCACAGCACATTGTGCTGTGATAGGCCAAAGCATGCAGGTCAGGTTCATGCTTTGGTCAATCAGTAGCCGTCAATGCACTGCGATCTCACAGTGCATTATGGGGTGCTCTGCGGCGGGTGAACTTGCCGCAAGTGTCCCATATTTTCATTTGTTCTATGAACAAGCCCATCCCTACTCTCTTCCTCTGAAACCACTTCAGCCTCCTTAGCCCTTCCTGAAACCCCCCTTTTTCCCAGTGTCCTTTCTGTCTCTCAGTTTTCTGGAAGGACAAGTCAACATCTCCCTGTCTCCATCTTGTGGCCAAAAGGAGAAATTGCATTGCATTGCAGCTTTCGTTGCCTCATGACAAAAATGCTTGTTACACCAGTCTGTTCCTGATCTTCTTATCCGTTTTTTCATGACGTTGCTGTTTTAAAGTTTTCCAAATGTACCTTCAATGTTTTATCCTTTACCATAAAACTAGTGGGCTGACAAGTTTGAATTCTGCTAATGCAGTTTCCATGATTCGGCATCTGTCCTAATAAGTTATTTCTTGTTATAATCTTTTAAAATTTTACATCATTGTATATGTAAAATTTTGAAGATTAGCTTCCCACACAGCCTTAAAAAAGTATTATACCCCGTACACACGGTCGGATTTTCCGATGGACAATGTCCGATCGGAGCGTGTTGTCGGAAATTCCGACCGTGTGTGGGCGCCATCGGACATTTTCCATCGGATTTTCCGACACACAAAGTTGGACAGCAGGAGATAAAATTTTCCGACAACAAAATCCGATCGCGTCAATTCCGACCGTGTGTGGCCTGTTCCGACGCACAAAGTGCCACGCATGCTCAGAAGAAATTCCGACACGGGACAGCTCGTTCTGGTAAACTTAGCGTTCGCAATGGATACAGCACTTTCGTCACGCTGCAATGTTAAAAATGGTTTAATACAGCGCACTCTCTTCTTCTTTATAATGTGACAAGAATTAAGTAGTTTTGCTGCTCATATTCACACACTTCTCACAAAGTTTTATTTGTGTTTTTTTAGTGGGATTCCCTGAATATATTGTTATTAGTTGTCACATCTGACAGTTTTATATTTTTTATTTTTTATTTTTTTTGGATTTTAAGCCTTTTTTTTTCTTTAATGTTTGGATTTTTTCCAAGGCTGATCTTTGTTCAATGATATTTTTATTTTTACTCCCGAATATTTTTGTGTGTGTTTTGTGTGTCAAGTTACCCCAACACCATTGATACCTTTTATTACTTAATCTCAAGGAGATTGTTTGGTGTTGGTGTCCCTTGTTCATTTCACATTGTATATTTGAAATGTACCTGAATCCTCACAAACCAACTGTCATTTTTGAAGTAAAACACATAGGAGAGTATAATTCAAAACAAAAATCCTTTATTAAGGGATCAGAACCAAACAAAGAGGGAGGCAACACTGGATCAACAGCAGAAATTAGCGAAGCCTGGGACCCCCACGGCAGACAACAATTCTTCAACATCAAAATTGGTGGCCTGAGGAGTCCATATGTAAGGGAGGGCAGTCTGGTCCAGAATTCGCAGAGATCCGGATAGCAGCAGATGACATCTGTGTCCGCAGGCTGTGGTACCACAAGAGGCTGCATCTTTTGGCCGACCAGACTGAACCCAGGGCAATCACTGTCTGGTCTTCCTTCTACGCTTCCTTCCGGGCTGTGGCTGTGCAGTTGGAGATGTGGCAGGAGGAGGAGTAGGACCTGGAGGAGGAGGAGGACTGGGGGGACCTGGAGGAGGACTGGGGGGACCTGGAGGAGAGGGAGGAGGAGGAGGAGGACCATCCCAAAGATGTGTCTGAGGTGTAATTTGGTCCCTCATACCTTTCTCCAGAGCCTCCGATATGAGGGCCTCACACAAGACTTTTTGGCCCTCCTCCATCCTCTGCATTTTATAGGCTATGAAGGCAGCAATGTTCTCCTCCATGGTGTGGGGTGCTCCCAGGACCTCTGTAGCCCTCCAAAAGAATGCTATAGCAGCCTCCTCTAGGGTACTCCTCCTACTGCCACTTTCTCTTTTCAGGGGGGGTGGAGGGACCTGCAGATCAGCCAGCCGGCTCGGCCCGGCCACCTCCTGGCTGAGACTTCCCTGTGTATGAAAAAGGGACATGGTTGTAATGTTTTGTTTCATCAATCACAATCCTAAATTAGTACTCCCAACTAACATCTAGTTAACATCATTGATTGGACAAGCAGAAATATTTAGAGGAATGCTATACCTGGCTCAAGCTGGGCTCCTCCACATATCGCCTGGAAGGCCCAGGTTGGGCGTCAGAAGCCTCAGCCAGGGGGGAAGGAAGCGTGGAAGGAAGACTGGAGAGGGATGACCTGGGTTCAGTCTGGCCTGCCAGAAAGTGCAGCCTGTCGTAGTACAACATCCTGGGGACATAGATGTCATCTGCTGCTCCGGATCTCTGCGAATCCAGGACTTTCTTGCGCTCCCTCAGATATGTGCTCCGCAGGCCACCAATGAAAATCTTTAAATAGGTGATGTCTGCCGTGGGGATCACCTGCTTCACAATTGCACACAATTGCTCCAGTGCTGCCTTCTTCTTTGCTTGGTTCTTGAAATGGGGGTGGGTAATCTCCCACAGACAGAGCAGCTCACTTAGCATCTCTACGAATACTGACATGAAGTCATTGTCTTTCATTAAGATATCCATGTTCACTGCAAGACACAACACAAGACAAAGCCTAATGTCACACAAAACTCTCCTAATCTTGTTACAATATAGGCCTCAATCTAGAAGCAGTATAGGCACAAGTTTGTCTCTTACCTTCGTTCTTACGATCGGCGCGTCCAATGCTCCTTCCTCCACTCACAGATCGTAAGTAATACGCACGCGTGTTACGCTTTATACACACTGCGCATGTGTGTAACTCCGCCCTCCCCTGACGTTCTTTCCTTTTCGTTCGGCGCAGTGGGTGAAGAGCATGATGGCGGAGTTACAGCAGGTGCATGCTAATTCTACCAACGAGGAGGAGGAGGAAAGCCCGGATCCAGGCACGTCCCGATCCAGAAGGAGACGTTTTAAGGCCACAAATATGTCGTTTGGGGAGATGTTGGAGATGGTCGACATCATGAGGAAGTCCGACTATGACGGAAAATATGGGCCTTACCCCCACCCCAACATCCGAAAGGCAAAAATCATTGCTAAAGTGATCAAAAGCCTTCACAGGAATTTCGGGGTACGAAGATCTAAAGATCAGCTCAGGAAGCAGTGGTCGGACCTGAAGTTGAGAGAGCCAGAGCAGTACCGAAAGATACGGAGAGTGCTGCAAAAAAGTAAGTAGTTGTGCTGTGTTCCTATTCTTTCTGTCTTTATTCCGTTCGTTCTGCTCCATATGCTTTTATTAATTGTAACGTTTAAAAGGGCAACTTTAATGTTCATGGGCCCATTATTCGTTCGTATTAAACATTTTTCTTTCGGCATCTAGAACACTATTGTTTAGGCCATATGCATTTTCACACATTTTTTGGGGCCTACTTGGATGCCAAATATTTGTTTGTGTAGATGGGTTTGTTACTAGAATGAAATGCCAACTAGATTGTGTGTAAGGAGAGGACACTGAGCAGCTGTTTTCACATCTGGACACTGGAGCACTAGCATGGGACACAAGAACACCATTTTTATTAGGGGGCCACACAGGTGCTCCAGTGTATACTATAGGGGGGTCTCCATCTGTGAAGCTTGTACCAAACAGGTAAAGTATTGCAGCTTGACAAAGGGCAATAAAAATATACATCTTGGAACTCGGCTAAAATAGACAATTGTACCCCACTTCCAAGCAATGTTTCCTATTTCTAGTTCTGCCATCAAATATCTGTGTGCTAATTATACCATTTTTGTTTTACATAGGGGAGAAAAGACTCGGAGGACACCCCTCATCCCAGGAGAACACAGACCCCCCACCTCTGGAAGAAGGGGAAATAACACCAACACAAGAAGCTGAGCAGGAGGAAGAAGAAGATGTGGTGGAGATTGGCACCACAACAGGTGAGTGTCTGCGACCACAGGCTCAGGTAAAAGAGATGGATGTTGGCAGATTTTTGAGACCTTTTTTTTTGTTCTTTATCTCTTTTTAGGTGATTGTGATGTGAGGGAGAGAGAACGTTTCACATCTGAAAGTGCCCAGATACTGATCGGGGAGATCATGGGGTGTAATCTCGAATTGCACAACATACAGCAACAAATCAGTGATGTTATTAAAAAAAATAATAACATCATTGATGTTTTGGGGCGAATTTAAACCCCACAAAATCACCTGTTTTATTGTGGTCCAATCTTCCAAAAATTTTTTCAATGTTTAGAAAAGCCAAATTTGGAGGATGCACACAGTGTGCCAACATGTGCTATCTGCTATCACGGGAGATCAATGGACGCGTTTTGGGGGTGCAACCCCTTCCTCAATTATAAAGTCACGTTGAGGAAGGGCTTGCTCCCCCAAAACACGTCCCTTGATCCCCCCTGATGGCAGATAGCACATGTTGACATTCGTAAATTGGTGTGCATCTTCCAAATTTGGCTTTTCCAGGGGTGATTTCCACCCATCTGAACGCTATATCAAACCCAGTTCCTAAATACTGATGTCTGATATAGCCTTCAGGTTTTACCATATGTGAACTTTGTAAGTTCAAGTTTTTTGGCTTTCTTGTTGGTTTTACACAGGCCTGTTTTATCTGAAATGGATATTTCGATTTTTGATAATGCTACTGCAAAAATTGTTATACAACAAACATGTTGGTTTGTTTTAAAAACCTTTCATAAATGCACATGTGATTGTGCAGGTATAAAAAAGTGGCTTACTCAAGAATGTGTGGATTATTGTCTCAACACTACAACACTTTTGGGGTGATGTAATTGCTGTTTTATGCAAAAATGGGGGTTATTTCCTAAGGGCAAATCCACTTTGCACTACAAGTGCAGGTTCAGTGCAGTTGCAAGTGCACTTGTAGTGAAATGTGTTTTTGCATTTAGGAAGTACCAGCCAACACTGTTTTTTATAAGGTTACCCAATCACGACATTTTCTGCACTCAACACATCTCTGTCAGGGTCAGCTAAAACAAACACAAGCAGTAAATGTCCACAAAGAATTTCTTTTGGTTGTTTTTTTATTTGAAAAAGGTTTCACAGATTGTCTGGCATATTGATAGCCCCCCTACCCGCAAAGAACTCCAGGTATCGTAACCGGACATCACGGGCACTCAGGGAGGGCAAGCCAGGACGGCCACTTTCAAGCGCCGTCAGTGTTGATGGATTTGGGATTCCGGCCTCAGGCCCAACTGAGCCAGCATAGTTGGCTGAATGTTTTCTTAAAAAATTATGGAGAACACAGCAGGCAAGTATTATATGGTTCAGTTTATACTCCGCCATATGGATGGGTGTCAGAAATAATCGGAACCGGCTGGCCAGGATTCAAAATGTGTTCTCCACCACTCTTCGGGCTCTGGCCAGCCGGTAATTAAAAACCCTCTGTTCCGGGGTGAGGGTCCGCATCGGGAATGGCCGCATCAGGTGGTCCCCCAGCGCAAATGCTTCATCAGCAACGAACACAAATGGGAGACCTTCAACATTGTCCTCTGGAGGTGGCAAGTCCAAGCTGCCATTCTGGAGACGCCTGTAGAACTCCGTCTGGGCGATGACTCCACCATCGGACATCCGGCCATTCTTCCCCACGTCCACATACAAGAACTCGTAATTAGCCGACACCACCGCCAACATCACTATACTATTAAACCCCTTGTAATTATAATAGTACGACCCCGAGTTGGGTGGTGGGACGATGTGGACGTGTTTCCCATCAATTGCCCCTCCGCAGTTAGGAAAGTCCCACCGCTGGGCAAAGTGGGAGGCCACAGTCTGCCATTCCTGTGGCGTTGAAGGAAACTGTTGAGGAAAAAACAATAAACATTACTATTTTTTCACAGAAACATGGCAAGCAGATTATACACAAACATTATGGGGCAACCTCCAGATAGCATTTATTAAGGGGAATTTAACAACAACAAAGTATAAGGTACACCTATCATATTCCCCCTCCCCCCCTCATGGGCCATTTCTAACATTATAGGGGGGGGAACTCTTGGACAGGTAACCCTCTTAACTTCATTGAGAGATGAATGCCTAAATACAGGGTATTACTTGGAACAGCCCCTCCTTAGTTACACTATTGGCAGACCACTGGACAGGTAAGAAGTGTCATAATACAAAGATATAAATACACACTGTACACATTTGAGCACATTTGAACATTCTGCTATTACCTATCAAGATAATAATAGGATACAAAAACTTTAAACAGTACCATTGGAAAGTATACAGGCAGGCCCTTGCACTACATGCTTTGGGGAATTCATCCATACATCTGAGCACTAAAGAGATGGGTATAGTGTGTATGAGTTTGGCAAAGTCAGCAGATAGATGATTGAGGATAGAGAATTGGGATCAGCTGACTTAGCAGTTGGGGGAGGGAGGGTTACAAAAAATTTGGGGACACCACAAAAAAAAGCCTCTGGCACTCTGCCTGAATTTAAATAAAAAATAACATTTCCAAACATTTTAGGGGGTGTTTGGGGTAAAGCACTACTATAGAGCTGATAAAATACATTAAGTGACTACATGAGGTGAATATAGGGGCAGGAGACACCATGCTGGAGAGGTTATTGAAGGGCAAATATGTATGAAGGACATAAAATAATAATTAAATAAAAATCCAGCATGCATGAGAACAAAGGGGACATTCACAGCATATTACAAGCATGGTAATTAGGGAATAAGGAAAGAAATACAATATATTAGCAAACATTCAATACAATAAAATGTGATATTAAAGGATAAAAATCTTACCTTCATATACTCCTTCTGCAGGACCTGGATGATGGCAGAACAGGTCTCTGGGATAATGATCCCCAGAGCCTGGGGGGAGATGCCTGTCGAGAACTTGAGGTCCTGCAGGCTTCTCCCTGTGGCCAAATACCGCAAGGTAGCGACCAACCTCTGCTCCGCAGTGATGGCTTGCCTCATGCAGGTATCCTGCCTGCTAATATAGGGGGTCAGCGAAGCCAACAAACGGTGAAACACGGGGTCCGTCATCTTGAGAAAGTTCCTGAAATCATCAGGATTATTCTCACGGATCTCACAGAGCAAAGGCATATGACAGAACTGGTCACGCTGAAGCAACCAATTCTTGGTCCATGAACTCCTCCTCACCCTGTTCATGGACTGGACTTGTGTCAAGGTCAGGACCCCAACACCAAGCCCCCGCACAGCACAAACTCTACGAGGAGTACGCATACGAAACATGGCTAGAAAACGGTCGGCTGCTCAGAACGAAGTAACAGAACGCACTGAAGAACAGCAAGGCCTGTGAAGAGCGACCTGAAAAACAGCAACGAGCAGGCAAGATCACACAGAAAACTCCGATACGAACTGACTGCACGCACTGAAGAGCAGATACAAACCCACAAGCACAAACTGAACGGCAGAAAACGATCTGAAAGCCACGAGTCTGAAAGTCTCGTCGTACGTGGTGTACGTGACCGCGTGGTTGTCGATCGGAAATTCCGACAACTTTGTGCGACCGTGTGTAGGCAAAACAAGTTTGAGCCAACATCCGTCAGAAAAAATCCTAGGATTTTGTTGTCGGAATGTCCGAACAAAGTCCGACCGTGTGTACGCCCTATAAAAGTATTATTAAAGGCAAACATGTCATACTTACTTGCTCTGTGTAGTGATCCCTCCTGGTACCACCCTCCTGCCCCCAGAGCAAGCAGGTTGATCTGGGGGCACCTAGACAGGCTCACTCCCAAGCTGCTGCTCTGCATGTCCATTCAAACATGGAGCTGTGGCTCGGCTCGGCCCTGCCCCCTCTCTCCTCATTGGCTGTCTGGCTGTGATTGACAGCAGTGGGAGCCAATGAGGAGGAGAGTCCCCAAGAGCCTGCTCTAATGCACTTTACTGGATCGTGGGGGAGCTCAAGTAAGTATTAGGGGAGACTGCTGCACACAGAAGGTTTTTTTACCTTCATGCATAGAATACATGAAGGTAAAAACCTTCAGCCTTCAGAGCCACTTTAAACCCCAAACCAAAAATGTACTCCCGCAGGAGCCGTTTGAATAATTGTGCCTGTTCACCAAACCCTGCGATCAAGGCCCAAAGGGAGACATCCTGGTAGGCAGGTTCTTCAGATAGCCCGGCTGGCTACTTCACAACCGGAACCCTTCACACCATTTGTACAGGCACACCTGGAGATGCACCTGGGACCCCCCTCTCAGGCAGGATGTTCCTGACTAGCAATAGCTCTGTTGGAGGAACGGCACACCGACCTGGGAAGGAAGCACCTCTCTCCTGGGTCCAGTCTTCTCCTTTGCCTCGTAGTGTCTCCCTGCTCCCAGGCAGCCTCTAGCTGGAAGAATCCTCCTCTTGTACCTGTGGGCTGCTGGAGTGTGTAGTTTTTCCTCCAAAAATTACAGTAGGGCCGTCTGTGTTGGGGACCACATGTTCCATGATGCTTTGTTCCTCCTGTGCTGGAGTCCCATTGGTTCCCTCCCCCTGCCAATGAGGAAGCAGGGGAGAAAGCAGAGTGAGCTGCTCTGTCTGGTAGTGTTTCTCACTCACTGCACAGTGGGAGGAGGAGAGGGAGGGAGAAATTGCCCAGCAAGGAGCCTGCCAGTGTCTGTGTCAGTCCCGGCGGTGGCCGGCAAGAGGTGCGGGGCCACTGGCGGGTTGAGCGACACCCGCTACAATAAGATTTTGCAGCTTACCAATCAATAGATGTGGTGGCTGCATTTGTTTTCTTTTATTTGACTTTTTTCCTTTTTTCACCTGGTGATCTGGTTAGTAACACACCTCCTGTATTAGAGTGCCTTTACTCTGTATGAAGGAGCACAGGGTGCACCATAGTCAGCAGGAATGAGTTGTATTTTGACATGTTTCGCGCTAGGCACAGTGATCAAATAATCTCTAAGAGAGCGCTGTGTCTAGCACAAAACACGCCAGAAGAGAATTTGTTCCTGCTGGCTATTTTTAATAAAGTAAACATATTATTTGCATCTCAGTGTGTAGTATTCCTGTTGCTGGTACAGGTAAAGATATTCAAGAAGTTTTACTAATGCTTTATACAGGGAGAGAGATTATACAGTTGACTTGCTAAAGTCAAATAGGCTGTTCACTTTGCAAGAGAATTTTAACCACATTCACTAAGCTAAGGAAGTGCACTGCAGCATGTCAATGCAGGTAACATAGGTTACCATGTATGTGTTATCAGAATGGCCCGGTTGACCCTGTTTTAAAAAAATGTGTGATTTTCTTGGTTACTCGTTAGCCTGCAGCATTAGGGACAATTTGGCATTGATAAAAATAAAAACAAGAAGAAAATAGGCAGACCACGGATTTATGACTAATATTCAATTGGTTCTTTGTGAAGCAGAAAGTTCTTATGACACCTCCATCTAAGTATGTCAAACACATGCACATGACTACACTTTCTCATAGTCTATTACTCTAAAAAGTCTTATATGAGACCTATACTACAATAAATGTTGTTGCTTCTCAGAATCTTTTGATAGGAATCTAACATCTTGACTGTTATGGTCTAAGATGACAAACATTTGCCACATCCTTCATGCAATATCATAATGATTACTCAGAAACACTAATTTTCTGTATATTGTCTATCTTACTACCAGGACCAGAAAATAACATTTTAATCATGGTTTACAAGAAATGATTGTGTTTTATCCACCAGCAGGTGGAGCTTTGGGTTTGTTTTAACATTTTACTGTATCCTCCTTACCTCCTTTGTTGTATAAAGCCTGTTTCCTCCAAGATCCCTATGAAATACTCAGTACCTATAAGTATGACAAAGAGGTAGCACCTGCCCTCCTGTACAGGGCCCAGGCCCCATAAGTTCATCAGCAGGGCCCAGAGCAGCAGATGTGGGCCCAGAGCAGGATTCCACTAGAATCAATCCAGTGATCACTGGAATCAATCTCCCTGTGTTTACAAATGCTTCAGTTTATGAATGAACAGGGAGCCTCTGTATAGAGCACTTCTTGTTCATTCACTCTCCACTTAGCACTCCAGAGAGGGGATTGAGGAATCTGTGTCCTCAATCTTTCTTTGTCCCAAAAATGAGACTTTGGGTGTCTGTTTAGACCCCTGAGATTTCACAAACCTCCACAGGGCTGTTCAAAAAATAAAAAATATAAAAAAAAACACATTATTAAGGGCTCATTCTCACAGGTATTCTGCCTGCATGAATGAAAGTTTTTGGCTGGAGCTGCCTGTTAGGCTTGGTTCACAGTTCCTGTCAGCTAGGCTGTATGGGGCCCCGTGATTTCTAATAATAGTCCTGAGTATGGAGGAGCATGTGACTCTCTGGGCACACAAGCAACCAATCGCCAGGTCTAAGTGCTATCATGGGGAGTTGGGGACATTATTTGGCAGTGTGTTATTTGACTTGGGGCTCCAGCAGACAAACAAGGATGCAGAGGAGAGTTAGGGAGGTGAGTATTAGCAGCAGTGAAAAATCAAAAACATACTATTTGAAGCTTTTTTTAAATCAGTTTACTGGACAATAGAACTAGCCAAGGAGTGATGGAGAAATATTGTTTGGATTCTGGAAAAGAAGCAGGCTCCTCTGATATTCTCCAGGTGACCCCATGATCCATTGAAGGGATCCTTCTTAGCTACAGTAGCCAACTCAGGCTGATGTCACTTGCTGCCTGGAGTCGCTGTTTATAAACCTTGAAGCCTTGGCATCCATAGCAGGATGAGAAGCCATCATTCATAGTTATGAGATTAGCACTGTTCAAGCTCTCCTTGGTATATTTATATCATCAATCTAGAACATGCAGTGATGAAACAGAGATGTATTTTACCATTATCATACTGAGATGTTTATTGAAGCCTTCCATTGTTGAACTCATGAAGTTGGCAAGCATTCAATAACTCTCTCTAGCTAGAAGGTACTACCATTTAAAGCAATGAGTTCTGAAAGTCAGCCTTCTAACCATTCTGTGCTGCTTTCGGATTTCTTGGTTCATTTGAGCAGCTCTAGTCAGTGCATGCAATATAATTATTCCAAGTCATTGAATTCTTAAACTACCAGTTTCATTAAATGCCCCTTGTCAAACACTTTGGCACCTCATTTATTTTACTAATTAAGTATTGTTGACACTTTTTCCAGTGTTTTTGCAGAACTCAGCACCATTCACATCAGTGCCTTCCCTAGCAGAACTTAATGGCTAAGAGCTCATGTACATAGGCACTTTTTAGCTTCTACAGAGATAGCCGCTGTTTGCTGGGTCCCATGTAGAGCAGCTGCCCTGCTGCAAAATGAACAGAGGGGGGCGCTGGCTCGGCTCGGCTCACAAAACACCTTGTGTTTTTCTCAATGAGCACAAAGCATACTCTGAACAAGGTGTAGATTGTGATGTCACCACTCAGCCTCTTTATAGCATCCAATCATGGAACGCCTTGCATTCATTGTGAAAATGCAAGGCTTTCTGTGAATGCAGTCCCTGCGGAGTAAGCAAAGCGTTGTGTTCACTATGCAGCCGAGTAGCCATTTAGCATTGGACCAGATTTTCACAGTGGTCCCACGGGTATGGCATATGCTTATTTACATTGGTCCATTTAACCCCTTCCCACCTAAGGGAAAAACAAATGTTAACACCTAAGCACAATTTTGCAACTTTGACACGTGTTAGTAAAACTGTCCATATCATCACAACTACTTTGTGTATCCAGGTGGATTATACCTTGCCTTTTTTTAGGACAATTGGGCTTTCTTTTGGTGGTAAATGGTAATGGATATCTCCATTTTTTTTATTATTATCAAAGGAAAACTGGTCCAGTAAAAAAAAAAAATATTTAAAAAAAAAAATTTAGCTGTATATTTCTTGCTATTAGCATAATTTAACACCAAAGAACAACCCAAAATAAATTCTCCTGCTCCTGCAGCGATACCACATATGTGTATGTTAGTTACTGTTTGTACCTGTAGTAGGGCCCAGAAACAATAGTGCACATTTTGCATTTTTTTTATCCTGCCTAATACACACTGACACTGCCTGACCCTGATACTAATCTAAAATATTTTTTTTTCAATTCTGTGACTTTGACCTCGACCTTGACCCTCACACTAACCCTGGCAAACCTTGATCTTGTTATTTTTTCTTTATTCCTTTTTTTTTTTTTTTTTTTTTTTACACACTTTTTTAAGTGTAGCTTCATCTCCTGCGAGGAGAGGAAGATACAATTTTCTTCCTCTCCATTCAAAAGAGGAAAAAAAAACACAGGGCAGGCTCTCAGTGACTGATCACTGTGATAGCCAATCAGAGGCGATCGCAGCGATCAGGTGACCCAGAACCAGGAGTACAATGAGAGGCCGGTCTCTGTGCTGTGTGGCGGATTTCCAGCACAAAGAGAGATATGCATATATGCAGCCCACAGAAAAAGACCCACTTCTGTGAGGCATACTGTATTTGTATACAGTCAGCGGGAAGGGGTTAAAGTTTTTTGAGTCCAAAAATAAAATAAATTGCAGGTTACCAGTCCTTAGATATGGTTACATTGTATTTTTCAGGCTTCTTTCCTTTACTTCCATCTGGTAAGGTTTCATGGCCATACAGCATGCAGAGCCTATGTTAGGACCCGCTGCTGCTGCATATAGCTACCCATTGAAATGAGTTAGAAGATGTGGCTGTATGCTGCTTTGCACTGGGAGTAGTGCAGACCATCTGCCTGTGCATTAATGTATGTTTGCATTCAAAACATATGCCAATGCAAGTGTGGGTGCTTTATGCTACCCTAGCGCAAAACCATGTACAGATGTATGTGGCGCCAGCAGATGCCAGGAAAGGGATTACGCAGGCTTTGCACACTGTACGGTCCCTGTACACCTGTGTGCATGAAGTCTCATTCTGGGAATAACAAATTTCTGTCCATGCCTGGCTACGCTCACTTCTCCACTGTGTCTATGGAGGTAGCTGTTGTTACCACCAAGGCTGGACTATAAACCTATCTCTCCATTACATGGGGGTGGGGAGCAAGGGGTGTGCCTGGGCACACCCTAATCCTGGAGTTGGCAACCCATCAATTGTGGGCAGGTGACAGGTAAGCCATGATCCTTACTTGCCGACCCCCAGAACTTGGACAGGATAGGGGGCTGGAGTGGAAATTAAGGGACCAATCTGTATTTTCTTCTGCAGCAGCTGAAAGTAGGCTTCTCCTCCTCTTCCTCTCGCCGATATTCAGCTGCCAAGGGAGGAAAATACAGGGGATTGGTGCCAATGTATACCACCCTTTTGTCCCAGTTCCTTTCCTTTCTGCTGCCCAGGTCCCCCTCTGTGCTCACTTTCTCCCCTCTATTGTTTTAGGATGATGAGTGGGGAGAAGGCCGGTTAATATGTCACAAAGGCATATGTGTTGGAGCTTTGAGGTGCACACCCTAATACAATAGGCTGCGCACACCTATGGTGGGGAGATTAGTAGTTTAGAAAGATAACATTGTTTTTGCTTTCAGTTCAGCTCACAGGATGTGACATGGACCTGACATTTCTGGTAAGATCACCAGGTATTTTTTGTACTTGTTGAAAATGTTCTTAGCCTGAAAAATGAAAACGAATACAGCCACCACGTCTAAGGACTGGTAATCTGGAATATATTACATTTTTGTTTTCAGGCCCTTGGGCAAAGGATTTCGCTTTCAAAAGGTTAAATAGAAGTACAGATTCCCTTTAAGCGAGAAGTAAAATCACATAGAAGAAATGAAACAGGAACTTTACATTTTCTCCCATAATCAAATATGAAACAATCTGGCAAAGGTTTGTCTCAGACAGTGGCCTGAACTCTAAATAGACTTTGTATGAGTAAGCACATTGCCAGAAATTGTTTGAGCACTTTAGTATTCCATTTCCTTTTCTGCTGTGGAGATAATTGCACCTTGCTATGAGAATCTTGTGTTAGGAAATGTTCAGTCTGCGGTGTTATCAATCTCAATGCCACAATGTTCTCCCTGTCAGTGCCATCACCGTTTCAATATGATACAAGCTAGTCACTCTTCATTAGGGATGCATTGATATCATTTGTTTTAAAGCGAGTCCTGAGCTTTTTTTGTTTTTTTGTATTTGCCAATACCATTTACCGATACCTGCCGGCAACTGTTTTGTTTGCACTTCAGCTGTCAGCAATAAAAAGTTATTTACAAATTAAATTTTTTTTATGTTTATTTTTTTGTGAAACATGGAAATATATGTTAAAGGTGTAAAAATATTAATGGACAAAGTAAGCAAAAAAACAAAAAATGTTTTCATTGTTAATAGTTTATAAAAAAGAAGTGAAATAAAAAAAATGAGCAGGAAAATATTAACTTAAATGTAGAAGGAGAATAATGAGTTAATTAAGGCTGATTAGAGTAAATTAAGGACTAATAAGGCGTCAAACAAAGAATATTTTTTTTTTGCTTGATGGGTTGCTTTAACCACTTGCCGACCGCTGCCCGCCGATTTACGTCGGCACAATGGCAGCGGTGGGCAAATGGGTGTACCTGTACGTCCACCACCGGCGCGCACGCACCCGCCGCGTACATCGTGACCGTGCCCACGGGACTCTATGTCCGCCCGTGTCTCGCGATTGTGTCATGGAGCCGCAGAACAGGAAGATGCCTATATAAACAAGGCATTTCCCCGTTCTGCCTTGTGACATGACAGATATTCACTGCTCCCTGTGATCAGGAGCAGTGATCGCTGTCATGTCAGTGGTAGCCCATCTCCCCCACTGTTAGAATCACTCCCTAGGACACACTTAACCCCTTGATCGCCCCCTAGTGTTTAACCCCTTCCCTGCCAGTGTCACTTACACAGTAATCAGTGCATTTTTTATAGCACTGATCGCTGTATAAATGACAATGGTCCCAAAATAGTGTCAAAAGTGTCCGATGTGTCCGCTATAATGTCGCAGTCACGATAAAAATTGCAGATCGCCGCCATTACTAATAAAAAGAATTAATAATAAAAATACCATAAAACTATCCCCTATTTTGTAGACGCTATAACTTTTGCGCAAACCAATCAATATATGCTTATTGCGATTTTTTTTTTACCAATAATATGTAGAAGAATACATCGGCTTAAACTGAGAAAAAAAATTGTTTTTTTATATATTTTTGGGGGGTTTTTATTATAGCAAAGAGTAAAAAAATTGTCGCTCTTTTTTGTTTAAAGCGCAAAAAAATAAAAACCTTAGAGGTGATCAAATGCCACCAAAAGAAAGCTCTATTTGTGGGAAAAAAAAGGACGTCAATTTTGTTTTGGGTGCAACGTCGCACGGCCGCGCAATTGTCAGTTAAAGTGACGCAGTGCCGAATCGCAAAAAGTGCTCTTGTCAGGAAGGGGGTAAAATCTTCCGGGGCCGAAGCGGTTGACCTGACTTCATCTGCAGATCGAAATTCAGCCCTTTGATCTGTAGATGAATAAACAGAAAGATAAAAAAATTAAACTATGTTTCTTTTTATTTTTCTGTTTTAACAGCTGAGCAATGTCATTGATAAACACTGTCAGGTTGGTTTTTTGTTTTGTTTTTTTTACAGCTCGAATTGCCGGGGACTTTGTTTACACTGCAACTGTCAAAGAGGAACCTCACTGACAGCTGACTGAGTCATTGGTTGTTAGGAAGAGGAGGCGGCCCGCTCCTTAACAACTGGTAACCCCCGGCCTTTTTTTTGTTTACTTTTCAGCTTTCAGTGGTGGAAACTGCTGACAGCTGAAAGAACCAAGCCTGAAAATAAGGCCCCTTTCACACTGGGGCGGGGGCGGCTTCGGCAATGAAGCGCTGCTATTGTTAGCGGCGCTTTACCGTTGGTATTCGGCCGCTAGCGGGTCGGTTTTACCCCCCCGCTAGCGGCTGAGAAAGGGTTAAAAATCACCGCAAAGCGCCTCTGCAGAGGCGCTTTGCCGGCGGTATAGCCACGCTGTCCCATTGATTTCAATGGGCAGGAGCGGTGAAGGAGCGGTGTATACACCACTCCGAAGATGCTGCTAGCAGGACTTTTTTTCCTGTCCTGCTAGCGCACAGCTCCAGTGTGAAAACTCTCAGGGCTTTCACACTGGAGAGACAGCAGCGGCTGTTTTGGGTCGGTTCGCAGGCGCTATTATTAGCGCAATAGCGCCTGCAAACCGCCCCAGTGTGAAAGGGGCCTAACTGTTTCAGGTATTGGAGCATTTGCACGAGTACCGAAACTCATACAAATGCCTAGTTTTGCCACCGATACCAATACCTGAAACCCTACTCTTCACTCCTGAATTCCTTGTTTTAGTTAATAAGGAAGTTAAGTCAAGGCAAAAATTATGTGTGTACTTACATAAAAGCTGAAGGCCATCCTTTCCTTCAGTCTTGCACAGTGGCGCATAAAAAATGTCAATATGGCGCAATGGGTGCAGCCTGAACTGGGAAAAACTACATTGGTGGAAAGTAGTGTGGTCCCTATGGCTTTAGGAACAGTTGAATAATCAAATCCAGCACACTTACAGCGGCAAACAGACAAAAAGAGCAAAGTGTGCAGACTAAGTGTAGTGGGTGTGTAAACATTTATTAAAGGAAAACAATTAGCAGCTCACATAATGTAAAACGAATTATGCTTATCATGGTTCTCAAAAGGATTCCCAGCTGGGGAAGACACCAAAGGAACTGTCACAATGGATAAACTGGATATGGTCTGGATGGCACCTGTAATAGCTAAGAGAGACAGCAAGGGGGCACCAATCTAAGTGCAGCAAGGTGTAGAGGTGGATACAGCACACAATAATTGGCAACTCACAATGTGTGGATGATCTCAGGCATTATAGTCATTGATGCATCTGCAGCTGGGAGGAGGAATCATCCAGGATCCCAAGATGGAGCTGCTGCTGCAAGGAGTGCAGTGTGGTAGCCGGGGTGACAAGGCAGCCTCAGGGCAGGAAGCAGCTCATGTGGATCCACATGTGCTGCACTCCTTGCAGCAGCAGCTCAATCGGATGTTGCCTCCACTCCACCACTCCTCCCCTCCGCTTTGCAAATTAGGCTTTCTTTGTTTTTTTTTTTGTTTACCCTTTTTTTTACTGAAAACCGTGTGGCCCACACTCCTATGCACATCATAGGCAAATGACATTCACTTTGTCCGCTGTGCCTCCTGGGATACTGTATGTATGTCACATGTCCCAGGAGGTGTTGTCCTTCATTGGGAAAGAAGGAGGAGGGCGGGGCCAGGCGGCACTTTATCAAGAAGCCCACCAGCTGAACCCAGAAGAGATGCCAGCTTCCTGATGATGTCACCAAAGAAGATTGTGGTGCGGGACTGAGCGGGGGACAACAAGTGGATCTCAGCAGGTCAATGCTGGATCCACTGGGCGGGGGAGTACTTTACCAATGCAGGACCTGCAACTAGGTAAGCAAGGGTTAAACAAAAAAGTGGAGGAGAGAGGGTGGAGATCTGCTTTAAGCAGCCAGTACATGCTTAAATACACTAATGCCCTGTACACACAGTCGGACATTGATCGGACATTCCGACAACAAAATCCATGGATTTTTTTCCGCCGGATGTTGGCTCAAACTTGTCTTGCATACACACGGTCACACAAAGTTGTCGGAAAATCCGATCATTCTGAACGTCGGGACTATAAACGGGGCAGTAGCCAATAGCTTTCGTTTCTTAATTTATTCTGAGCATGCGTGGCACTTTGTGCGTCAGATTTGTGTACACACGATCGGAATTTCCGACAACGGATTTTGTTGTCGGAAAATTTTATAGCCTGCTCTCAAACTTTGTGTGTCGGAAATTCCTATGGAAAATGTGTGATGGAGCCTACACACGGTCGGAATTTCCGACAACAAGGTCCTATCACACATTTTCCATCGGAAAATCCGACCGTGTGTACGGGGCATTATATCCATCCAATACTGAAATACCAGGTTTGGCTGACCTTGCTCTTGTTTATTGATTAAACATAAATGACAATGTAACAGGATCCAGGAAAGTACATATCTATATTCTTTAAAACCTGACAGCTTTTTAGTCATAAATCATGTTATTTTATTTACCTTCTGTTATTATTTGTACACATTTTTTAGTTTTGCATTATCTTTTATTTTAACCACTTAAGCCCCAGACCATTTGGCTGGCCAAAGACCAGAGCACTTTTTGTGATTCAGCACTGTGTCGCTTTAACTGACAATTGCGCGGTCGTGCGACGTGGCTCAAAAACAAAATCGACGTCCTTTATTCCCCACAAATAGAGCTTTCTTTTGGTGATATTTGATCACCTCTGTGGTTTTTATTTTTTGCGCTATAAACAAAAAAAGAGTGTCAATTTTGAAAAAAAAACGCATTGTTTTTTACTTTTTGCTATCATAAATATCCCCCAAAAATATATAAAAAAACATTTTTTTCCCTCAGTTTAGGCCGATATGTATTTTTCTACATATTTTTAGTAAAAAAAAATGCAATAAGTGTATATTGATTGGTTTGCGCAAAAGTGGCATTTATGGCATTTTTTTAATAACTTTTTTTTACTAGTAATGGCGGCGATCAGCGATTTTTATTGTGACTGCGACATTATGGCGGACACGTCGGACAATTACAAATGCATTGATTACTGTAAAAATGTCACTGGCAGTGAAGAGGTTAACACTAGGGGGCAGTGAAGGGGTTAATGTGTGTCCTAATTTGTGTTCTAACTGAAGGGGGATGTGGACTGTGCAGAGAAACTAACAGACCGCTGTTCATACTCTGTATGAACAGACGAGCTGTCAGTTCTCCCCTCATAGAACCGGAAACTGTGTTTACACACACAGTTCCGGGTTCTTCATGTGCCCCGAGTGATCGCATCGGCTCGGGGGGGCGAGCGGGGGGCGTGCGCCTCTGGCGGTGCACGCATGCCCCTTAGTTGCCACAGGGCGAAGCGATGTTACATAACGTCGTTTCGCCCAGCCGTGCCATTCTGCCACATTACAACTGCGGCAGCTGGTCGCCATGTGGTTAAAGTGTTTTAAACCCGGTTTGTAAAATGTGATAGATAACAGAATTCTACAGGACTTCCCATGTTTGCTCTTAGTTTTCTGTCTGCAGTCTGTCTCTTGTTTTTATTCTGCCTTTGACTTCCCTCGGTACCCTATTTCCATTTTGAGGAGGGCTCTGCTGCCTTGCAGGGTCCCATGGAGCCACCCTTATGAGCAGACTTCACTACCTGTGATGGGACAGGCATGCACCTTGTTATCATAGCATTAGGGATGAGGGCAGTCATGTGTCCATAATGTGCACATGCTTCCGGAAAGGGTGCATATGTAAAAATTTTTTCAACAGGGAAGAGGGACTATGTAAATATCTAAGTACTTCCTGGTAAGTGAGTGTGCCTAGGCTCTCCTGTTCCTATAGCCTCATAGCTGTAGTATAATATGATGATAATATATCATCCACCTCACAACAATTTCTACATACCATGTCCTCTCATTTGATTATCTCTCTCTCTTTTCAGTGGAATAAAGAGCCTGTGAACCTTAATGCAATAAAAGATTCCGGAGCTAGTGGCTGCTTTATGGACACTACATTAGCTAAAGCATTGTCATGACATATTACCAATAAAGAGGTACCTACACAAATACAGCTAATAGATGGAACTTTCTTTAACCACTTGCCGACCGCCGCACGCCAATATAAGTTGGCACAATGGCAGCGGTGGGCAAATGGGCATACCTGTACGTCCCCTTTAAGAGGTAGAGATAGCAGGTGCGCGCGGGACCGGCAGACTCGATGTCCGCCGGTCTCCCAACGATCGTGTCACGGAGCCACAGAATGGGGAAGTTCCTATGTAAACAAGGCATTTCCCTGTTCTGCCTAGTGTCATGACAGAGATCACTGCTCCCTGTCATCAGGAGCGGTGATCGCTGTCATGTGAGTTGAAGCCCATCCCCCCACAGTTAGAATCACTCCCCAGGACACACTTAACCCCTTCATCGCCCCCTAGTGGTTAACCCCTTCCCTGCCAGTGTAATTTACACAGTAATAAGTGCATTTTTATAGCACTGATCACTGTATAAATGACAGTGGTCCCAAAATAGTGTCAGTGGTGTCCGATGTGTCCGCCATAATGTCACAGTCCTGATAAAAATCACAGATTGCCGCCATTACTAATAAAAAAAAAATAATCATAAATGTAGCACCCTGCTCCTGATGAGCAGATGCTATGATTTTTTTAAATTTAAACTAGTTGAAGCTACAGTTTAGGCTCAACTTATTATTGCCTAAATTTTATAGTTTCTGTGACAGATTGGTTGGACTGTGCAGATTTCCATCTAACCATGGGTGGTGCTGTCATCATTGGTGGATTGGAAAATACAGTCTGGTCAAACACATTGACTACTCGCTGCTCAGAGGCTTTTCGGTGGGAGTGGTTCACACACCGGATATTTCTGGGTAGGGGTATTTAATGGACAGACGCCATTTTAGGTTCTTGGGTGACTATCGGGTGGTTTGCGCTTCCTGACCCCCGGGCTCGGGGGTGGGTTGACGCTCCCCACCTCGTGGCCCTCCTGGCCTGGGAGACTATGAATCCTTAAAGTTCTGCCTTAAGCTTGGCGGACCTAAGGCCTAGCTACTAAAGGAAGGATCAGAGTCTTGGTGGCCTATGTGTCAGAATGATGGTCTCTTTGCTGTCAGGCCTACGGGAAGAAGCAAGGGACTGCAGTGACCAGGGGAGGACTCTTCCGGAGAGGACCGAGCATAAGGCTGGTATCTTAAGAAGAGCCTGGGAACTCAGTCGGAGACGCATCTTGGATAAGTACCACAGTCAGTTATTTCAAGACTGTACATTCTGTGGCAGAGACCGTTTAGATCGTTCACAATTTGTTCACCCAGAGTCGTAAGGTCTGTGGCAGAGACCGTGTTCGAGCATTGCATCGGCTGCTAGGTCGGTGAGAGGGGCCTATCCGGTGATTGCTGAATTCAACTGTGGAAGTGTTATTTCGCTGGATGTAGAAATTATCTCCAATCGCAACGTCCAAGGTACCCGAATCCCTTTTTCACCCTCTGTCTTTCTATTGTGTATGATGTTACCAAATAAAAACTTGGAAAGAAAAAGAAAAGACTAATGCCGCGTACACACGATCTGACTTTACGACATACTTGGTCCGGCGTACTGGATTTCGTCGGATAATTTGATCGTGTGTGGGCTCCAGCGGACTTTGTTTTCTCAAATGTTTGACGGACTTAGATTTGAAACATCTATCGAAAAGTCTGCTCGTCTGTATGGTAGTGCGACGGACAAAAAACGACGCTAGGGCAGCTATTGGCTACTGGCTATGAACTTCCTTGTTTTAGTCCGGTCGTACGTCATCACGTACGAATCCGTCGGACTTTGGTTGATCGTGTGTAGGCAAGTCCGTTCATTCGGAAAGTCCGTCGTAAAGTCCGTCAAAGTCCGCCGGGCAATGTATGCCGTAAAGACCGGTCGTGTGTACGCGGCATTAGTGTTGGAGCCAATGTTTCAATTGAACGAGTGAATTAATAGAAGACTTTGGACTTTGCCATTTTTTTTTCTTATTTCATGCTCAGCAATGTGATTGGTTACAGATCAAGATAATGGCGAGTTGGCGGTGGGCGGAATTAAGAAAGGCCGGGAGTTGTGTGACCAGAGGAGCCAATGGGAGGAGCTGTCTAAAATATGTGCAGAGAGAGACACCGCGTGGTCTGACCAAACGCGGAGAAGGAAAGTCCTGCAGAGCGGTAGCCATGTTCCGAATGCCAGGTATGCAGTCTGCTATGGGGCCCAGAATGTTCTCTGGAGGCACCACTGTGAGTATCAGACTGCCTGGAGCGCTACTGATGGACACAGGGATTCGCCTGAAACCGCATGGGCGTTTCATCCTATATACAACGGGAGACTCAGAGGCTTTGGGCATGTTGTGTAACGGATGCGAGAGACTAGTCGCAAGTCCTCGAACGTTTGTCCTTGCATTGCAGGGAATATCTATTCACTGTGGAACAACCCACCGTGTCACCCCGGGCCTACCGGATAGATTGGGCCACAGGCATCGCCACTGAAGAGACTGTTGTATTCAATCCTGTAGTCAGGCCTACACTCTCAAAGTCTGCCACGCTGAGTGTTCCGGAGAGAGATGGAGCTGTGACTGCGATTGAGGAGCCGACAGTAAATACTGCTACTGCCATCACCTCTACCATTAGCGACCTTGCTGTTCCTACTCAAAAGAAGGTTGGGTAGGTGAAAGCCTCCCGCGGCCGCGGTCGAGGCCTACCTCAGAGATTGCCTGAACTGGATCCACAGAAGGAGTCCACGTCAGGAACGGGTGAGATCTCAGGGGACATTGTGCATGGGGGGACTGTGCCAATATACGCCTGCTGAGGAGCTGCGGGACTCGGAAATAGACTCTCTCTCTGATCTTTCAGGAGATGATTAGCTTTTTGAATCTTTGTCTCAGGAGATGTTGTGGGCGAACAGTGATGATGTTGCTGCAATATTTAATTTGTCTGACTGGGCAGCTGTGAATTCGGGGAACACATCACCTCGGGTGGAAACTCCTACAATTGCTAGCGGGACTTTGTCTAAAAATACCGGTCCATCTGGAACAAACAAATCATCCCTTTTTGCTATGGTACACAAATCTCCAGTTTCTTGTGTGCCTTCTGGTTTGGGAAGTTTTTGTTCCTTGCCAAGACTTGCTCGATCTCAACGGCTGTTAAACAAGCGAGCAGCTACAGAATATGGACTTGAATTCCCATATGTTCCTAGAGATATCATGTAAGAGATTGAGGAGAACAGAGAAGGCTGGTATAGTGAAGACGTTTGGGACTATTTGAAAGTGCTAAAGCCCTTTAGGAAGCCAGGATGTTCTTCTGTGATGGATGATCGGTTTGCCGGATGCCTGTTACTTTGGAGCTATGGGAGGCACATATATGCGGATAAAGTTGTTATCTGTCAGCCGGGAAAAGATAACATCGTATACTTCATCACCACAGTAGATGCACAAGGCAAAGCTGTGACTTTACCAGATCCCCGGTTTTATTGGTGATCGATTATGATAACCATTCTGCTGGTGACAATTTAAGAAGAAAATTTCTATCTTCTTTTTCTTTCTTCAATGCAAGGACTATGGGGATAGTTAGCTAGTGTCAGCTGTTAGAGAGACTACGTGTCAAGATTCTTTTTCTTCTTGAAACTTTTTTTTTTTTTTTTTTTCTCAACACAAACCTAAGAAGATTTGTATTACAATGACTTCTGCCACCAGGTGGTAGCCATTTCTCGTTAGGGTCGAACTTTAAAGAGAAATCATCTATACAGAAAATATAGTTCATGGCAGGAAAGAAAATTTCACTTCTCAGGACGTGGAGTTTTGCTTCTTGCAAGAAAGGTACTGATTCTTATTGTGTTGTTTATATTTGTGTATTTTATTTTAGATTCATCTGGATCTTCTAGCAAACCATTGGAAAGTGGGTGGTACAGATAGTTAGATAGGTCATGGGAAAGTGTGCTGTATTTCCTATTCAGTGTGATATTGTTAACTGCCTATTGTCTTATATCTACTCTCTCTTTTATTTCCACTTTAATGCTGGGATTCAGGTATTTGACTCTCAGGATTCAGAGTTACATTTTTCTTTTAGACGATGGGGACATCGTCTGTTGCGGTGGGGGGGGGGGGGGGGGGGGGTTGGGGTGTATCGCCCTGCTCCTGATGAGCAGACGCTATGTTTTTTTTAAAATTTAAACTACTTGAAGCTACAGTTTAGGCTCAACTTATTATTGCCTAAATTTTATGGTTTCTGTGTCAGATTGGTTGGACTGTGCAGATTTCCATCTAACCATGGGTGGTGCTGTCATCATTAGTGGATTGGAAAATACAGTCTGGTCAAACACATTGACTACTTGCTGCTCAGAGGCTTTTTGGTGGGAGTGGTTCACACACCGGATATTTCTGGGTAGGGGTATTTAAGGGACAGACGCCATTTTAGGTTCTTGGGTGACTATCGGGTGGTTCGCGCTTCCTGACCCCCCGAGGCTCAGGGGGTGGGTTGACGCTCCCCACCTCGTGGCCCTCCTGGCCTGGGAGACTACAAATCCTTAAAGTTCTGCCTTAAGCTTGGCGGACCTAAGGCCTAGCTACTAAAGGAAGCATCGGAGTCTTGGTGGCCTATGGGTCAGAATGATGGTCTCTTTGCTGTCAGGCCTGCGGGAAGAAGCAAGGGACTGCAGTGACCAGGGGAGGATTCTTCGGGAGAAGACCGAGCATAAGGCTGGTATCTTAAGAAGAGCCTGGGAACTCAGTTGGAAACGCATGTTGGATTAGTACCACAGTCAGTTCTTTCAAGACTGGGATCAAAAGTAACATTTCTGTCTTTGCAGATGACACCAAGCTATGCAGTGGAATAACGTCCTTACAGGATGTCTCCAATTTACAAGCCGACCTCAATGCACTGTCTAATTGGGCGACTATGTGGCAGATGAGGTTTAATGTTGAGAAATGTAAAGTTATGCACTTGGGGGCTAAGAATATGCATGCATCATACATGCTAGGGGGAGTACAACTGGGGGAATCTGTAGTGGAGAAGGATCTGGGGGTTTTGGTAGATCATAAGCTCAATAATAGCATGCAATGCCAAGCTGCGGTTTCCAAAGCGAGCAAAGTTCTTTCTTGTATTAAGAGAGGTATGGACTCCAGAGAGAGAGATATCATTTTGCCCCTGTTCAAATCATTAGTAAGACCTCATCTGGAATATGCAGTTCAGTTTTGGACACCAGTTCTCAAAAAGGATATCGGGGAACTGGAGAAAGTGCAGAGAAGGGCAACCAAACTGATAAGAGGCATGGGGGAGCTCAGCTATGAGGAAAGATTAGAGGAACTGAATTTGTTCACTCTTGAGAAGAGGAGAATAAGGGGGGATATGATCAACATGTTTAAATATATAAGGGGTCCATATAGTGAACTTGGTGTCGAGTTATTCACTTTACGGTCAACACAGAGGACAAGGGGGCACTCTTTACGACTGGAGGAAAAGAGATTTCATCTTCAAATACGGAAAGGTTTCTTCACAGTAAGAGCTGTGAAAATGTGGAATAGACTCCCTCCAGAGGTGGTTCTGGCCAGCTCAGTAGATTGCTTTAAGAAAGGCCTGGATACTTTCCTAAATGTACATAATATAACTGGGTACTGACATTTATAGGTAAAGTTGATCCAGGGAAAATCCGATTGCCTCTCTGGGATCAGGAAGGAATTTTTTCCCCTGCTGTAGCAAATTGGAGCATGCTCTGCTGGGGTTTTTTGCCTTCCTCTGGATCAACTGTGGGTATAGTATTGGGTATATTGGATTGTACGTTTTTTTTTTTTTTTTTTTTTTTTTTTTTATGGTTGGACTGGATGGACTTGTGTCTTTTTTCAACCTGACTAACTATGTAACTATGTAACGTATCGGCTGCTAGGTCGTTGAGAGGGGCCTATCCGGTGATTGCTGAATCCAGCTGTGCAAGTGTTATTTCGCTGGATGTAGAAATTATCTCCAATCGCAACGTCCAAGGTACCCGAATCCCTTTTCACCCTCTGTCTTTCTATTGCGTATGATGTTACCGAATAAAAACTTGGAAAGAAAAAGAAAAGACTAAGTGTTGGAGCCAGTGTTTCAATTGAACGAGTGATGAGTACCCCTAGGATGGACACTGGAAGTAAGGTAACTGTAAGCCCAAAAAAAAATAACTAGCAGTTGCTTTGGGGTGTAGAGATTAAAGTAATAATCTGAAGCAAGGCACCCGGAGTGATAAAGCTACATTAAAATGCCATAAAACTATGCCCTATTTTGTAGACGCTATAACTTTTGCGCAAACCAATCAATATATGCTTATTGTGATTTTTTTTTACCAAAAATATGTAGAAGAATACATATCGGCCTAGACTGAGGAAAAAAAAAATTTTAAATATATTTTTGGGGGATATTTATTATAGCAAAAAGTAAAAAAATATTGTTTTTTTTTCAAAATTGACGGTCTTTTTTATTTATAGCACAAAAAATAAAAACCGCGGAGGTGATCCAATATCACCAAAAGAAAGCTCTATTTGTGGGAAAAAAAGGACATCAATTTTGTTTGGGTGCAACGTCTTCCGGAGCTGAAGCAGTTAAAATCTGGTCCTATTACCACAGAAACCATTCCTCTAGAAATGACTGTGGGATCATGTCATAGAGAGACACTCTCTCTTAACCTTGTCTGTTCTCCCATTTCTCTGCTGGTATTAGAAAAAAATTGGTTACTGAGACACAACCCTGCAGTAGACTGGAAACAGGTGTAATAAAGTTTTCCTCTACGCACTGTCTATCTAGTTGTCTAATACCTCAAGCTGTGAATCTGACCTTGGAACCTACTACTAATGACAACAATATGTCAAAGATTCCTGTACACCAGGGATATGCAATTAGTGGACCTCCATCTGTTGCAGAACTACAAGTCCCCATGAGGTATAGCAAGACTCTGACAGCTACAAGCATGACACCCAGAGGCAAAGGCATGATGGGACTTGTAGTTTTGCAACAGCTGGAGGTCCGCTAATTGCATATCCCTGCTGTACACTATTTGGCCTTTGTTGATGTTTTTGAGAAGAAAGGGGCTGATATTCTCCCTCCTCGAGATTAGGATTGTCCTATCGAATTGTTACCAGGGGCTTCAATACCTTATGTCAGGACATATCCTTTTGCAGAGCCTGAATTACAAGCTTTAAAAGAATACATTGTTGAAAATGTAAAGAAGGGTTCATAAGGCCATCTACCTTCCCTGCTGGAGCTGGAATTTTTTATGTAGGGAAAAAAGATGGAGGCCTCCGTCCATGTGTGGATTATCAAGCACTGAATGCTATTACCATTAAAAATAAAAAATATCCACTGCCTTTAATTCCTGAATTAATGGAAAGATTGCGTTCTGCTACCATTTACAGCAAGATCGATCTACGAGGAGCTTATAACTTAGTGAGGATTAGAACTGGAGAAGAATGGAAAACTGCTTTCCGTTCTCGTTATGGACATTAAGAATATTTGGTAATGCCATTTGGATTATGCAATGCTCCTGCCACATTCCAGCGATTTGTCAATGATGTTCTGCGGGATATTCTAGACACCTATGTAGTAGTATACCTGGATGATATATTGATATACTCTACCACAGAGAAAGAATGTATTGAACATGTTAAGACAGTGTTGTCCCTACTAAGGACTCATCGTTTGTATGCAAAACTAGAAAAATGTGCTTTCAATGTGAACACTGTAGATTTCCTGGGGTACATTATTTCACCTGGTTGCATAGAGATGGACACCTCCAAGATTCAAGCCATATTATATTGGCCAGTACCTACAAACAAAAAAGGGGTACAATGATTTATTTGCTTCTGTAACTTCTATAGAAGATTCATATGTAATTTCTCAAAGGTTGTTCAGCCAATTACAGCTATCACAAAACAAAAGGTGAAATTTCAATGAACAGAACAAGCCCCAAAAGCTTTTGATGAGTTGAGAGACCTATTTACTTCTGTACCTATTCTAATGTAGCACTGACCCCCGAAGGAGCTGCTGATTGGGCCTGTACTCTGCTTTAACATCCCCAATGACTTGACTCAGTCCCCTTGACACAGCTGTGGTGCAGTGTTGGTGTGAAGCTAATAATAAAGGATAACCCCACAATGTACAATATAATAACAGTATACCTTTTTTATTACCTGGGTATCCGATGTTCCACCTGCTAGAAAAGGAACAGCAATCCACACAAGTTGTTTTTAACCAGAACCGTAACTTTACTTTAAAGTGGTATAAAAGCAATATTACAATATTTGGTCTGTCACACAAACATAGTGTAACAGCCCAATAAGTACACACAAAAATTGGTACACATCAATCTTATATTATATGGTCTTTGGAAGTGCGTCTCCAAGTAGGACTAATGCCAGAATGAGAAATACCTTAATTCTGGGCACCTTCCCACTTCCAGTGCGCCCTTGTGACTACAAGAAGACAACATTATTGAACATAGCACAAAATGCAATCCCTAGGGAGCTCCCCCTACTTTAGAGTATAAACTCTCTATTAACCAGAAATTAGGATGCAAGGCCCTGCAATGAAAGAGGCAGGCTTTTCGTTGTCTTCTGTCTTCTGCTAGCTATTTACGAACAATAAGTTGTAATCCAACAGTTAAGTAAACCAGTGTTAGATTAAGTGGATGTTGAAGATTATTCTTGAAGTGTAATAACCTGCAACTGTATCCAATGTAATTAACTTTGTGTAACACAGTGCTAATAGTGCAGTGAAGGGTAGGCTTGAGGCCTATTTGAACTCAGTCTCTAGTTCCTTCAATCCTCCTGCCTGAGACTACAGGTCCCAGCACACTGTGTCACAGATTCAGGTATGCAAAAGTGCATTAGGAAAACTGTGGGCAACAGCCCTCTCACCCAACCAGGTCTGTGTAGTAGGACAGCTCCGCTCCGGGGCCCTTGGTCTTGCTTTCAGCCGGCCGACGCTGTTACACCACTCCGCTCTGCAAGATGGACCGGAACCTTCTGATGGCTCCGACAGGTGCTTCTGGATCCTTCTTAGTTTCGTCCCAGCGTCTCTACAGCTCACTGATGCACAGCAGGGTCGCTGATTGTGCCGCTCCGCAGTTGGTGTAGGCCGCGCTCCCTGGAACACCTCTGCACAGGTCCTCACAGGCAGGCGTCCAGAAGAGACCTAAGATGGCCACACGAAGCCTTTTTATATCCTACCCAGCATGCCATTCAGTACTGAGTCTTGCTGGGGTAAAACACTCGGCACTCTGGGTAGGTAGGTTAATGTGAAAAGTAAATAAACAGTCACTTCCTGTCATATTTTCTCACATGCTTGAAAGAGTAAAATAAAATACAGTCCTTTCCAGAATTTGGCCACTAGATGGTGCCACATACTAAAATATAATACTGTTCATAAGTTAACATTGCATTATATCAGTAGGCAAAAAATGCAAGCGCTACACTAATTTTACCTGTGCCCAACAAACCATAGTATGCTGAAGTAGATGGTTTAGATACAGCTACAGGTGTTGTACTATCACAGAGATCCGGTGAAAAGGAACTCTTACATCCAGTGGACTTTTTTTCACGCTCCTTTACTCCCGCTGAGAGAAATTATGATGTGGGGGAGAGAGAATTATTAGCAATCAAACTTGCATTGGAAGAATGGAGACATCTGTTAGAGGGCACTAGCACACCCATCACGGTTTATACAGACCATTGCAATCTTGAATACTTACAGACAGCTAAAAGACTAAAACCACGTCAAGCCTGATGGGCTCATTTCTTCAGCCGGTTCCCCCTGCTGATAACTTACCGTCCTGGTTCTCGAAATGGTAAGGCCGATGCCCTTTCTCGTATGGGAACTGACACATCTTCTCCAGGTCCTGAACCTTCTACCATATTAAATCAATGTTTTTTTGGCTACTGTGCCATCACTATGGGATACTGTCAGATCTCATACTAATGTGAATGATAAACCTTCCACAAACCCCCCAATGAACTATCAAAATGGACTTTTATTGTACAAAGGAAGAGTTCATATCCTTCCTGCTGCAGTCTCTCAAGTACTACAATATTGCCATGACACTTCCATAGGGGGTCAGGGAGGGATACATAAAACACATGAACTGATTCGAAGAACCTTCTGGTGGCCTTCCTTATTAAAAGATGTGACATCTTACGTTTCTACTTGTTCTGTTTGTATTCGTGCTAAAGACAGCCACAACCTCCCTCAAGGTCTTCATTTGCCTTTGCTTGTTCCTTCCAGGCCCCGGTCTGACATTTCAATTGATTTTTTTGTTGAGTTACCCTTGGCACATGGTTATAATAAAATGTCTCATTTCATAGCCACTAAGAATCTACCTACTGCCAGTCAGACAGCCACTTAATTCATACAAGAAGTGTATCATCTTCGTGGTTTACCAGAATCCATTGTTACGGACAGGGGATTTCAATTTACAATGAAATTCTGGGCTGCCTTCTGTAGGGGTCTTCATATCCAACGCTCATTGTCAACCGCTTTTCATCCTCAATCAAATGGCCAAACAGAACGTACCAACCAAACGTTAGAACAATACTTGCAATGTTGTACAACCTATCCTCAAGATGATTGGGATTCATATCTATCTTTAGCTGAATTTGCATATAATAATAAATTCCACAGTTCCATTAACTCCTCTCCATTCTATGTTAATGGCTACCATCCCACTATGTTGCCTGGATCCCCAGTTCCTGATACTGTATCTGCTGCTAATAATCATTTGGAAGAAATTGTGAAGAACTTTTCAGTACTAAAGAAGACCATAACTCGTGCCCAGACTAGGTATAAGGCACTGTGATCCTGCCCCTCAGTACCAACCAGGTGATCGAGTATGGTTGTTCACCTTGTTCCTAAAACTGAAATATCCTACCTAAAAATTAGGACCAAGATATGTGGGACCAGGGCAGCCATCAGAAATTTTAGGGCCCCTTACACAGCTTTAGGATTAGGCCCCCCGGGCCTGACCACCAACATTTCCCAGGGTCCACCCATTGGCCACCACCAAATCCGCTGTGAATGGAGAGGAATACGATTTACATCCTACCAATACTTCGATTTGGTGGCTGCATTTGTTTTCTTTTTTTAATCTTTTTATTTTCTGTTTTCCTGGTGATCTGGTCAGTAACACACCTCTTTTATTAGAATGCCCCCACTCTAGATGAAGGAGCAACAGAGATACCTTTGGACAGCTTTCTGAGGGGCAGGGAGGTGGGGGGGGGGGGTGTGTTAGATGTACTAGCAGATTTAGGTACACTAAACAAATTGTAGCCATACTTCAGCTCACACATTATAATCACATGGTTTTTCCTTTTGGGATAAAGGCTTTACATGAATAAATGGAAACTGATCATTGTAAGCACCTCTGCCAGTGTTAAATGGTTTGTTTCAACCCTCTAACTGCTACATCTGCAAGATAGCTTGTTGTTTTGATAAATAACAGACTTACTAACAGGATCACCAGGTGAAAATAAAAGAAAGAAAACCTAAAAAAAGAAAACGAATGCGGCCACGACATTGGAAAGCTGCAATAAAATAAATGTTTGCTTTGGAGATTAATACCACTTTAAGTGGATAAGTTAATAAAGTAATTCTGTTATACCATTATATACCAAATCTATAAGTAGATGACGGGAAGGAAGGAGCTCAATAAACAGACTGGGGTAAAGCTATTTCAAGTGCTGGCAGGGACAGAGAGAGAAGGGAGGCAGGGAAGAGATCGGGGGGGGGGGGGGGGGCAGAGAGAGAGAGCAGAGAGAGAGGGGGGCAGAGAGAGAGGGGAAGAGATAGAGAGGGGGCAGAGAAAGAAAGAGGGGGGGAGAGAGTAGGGGTGAGAGAGAGGAGGTGGGAGGGCAAGAGAGAGGGGGGGAGAGGAGGGAGGCAAGGGGGGAGAGCGATAGAGAGAGGGGAGAGAGAGAGGAGAGAGGGGGGAGTGGGGAGAGAGAGGGGGCAGGGTCTGGTCAGTGGGAGTGCTCACTCACTTGGATGATCCCCAGAAGCGCTCAGTCAGCAGCTTCTCTCAATGTGGCTGTTGGCTTGTTTAATCTTCCCGCCCCCACATCCCCTTCACAGACTCAGGCAGGAAGAGAGGGCGGAAGAATGGTTGTGTATGTGAAGCTCGGGCATGCTGGAGGGGACGGAGCAGCATGGGAATCCCCTCTTTACAGGACAGCCGCATCTCTGGAGCTGCCTGTCACTGCACACTGAGACCACAGGGTTGGTCAAGAGAACGGAGCAGCCATCAGAGAAAGGGGAGGAGAAGAGCAGGTGGATGGAACCATGGGTTTTCGGGGGGATGGGGACTGGCACTCATTTCTGCACATCTTGAGCTCTCCGGCTGCCCCTGAACACTACACCACTGGCTGGGAGTCAGGAGCCAGTGCAGCGGGCGGCACCAGCGGGAGTCTGGACTAGTGTAGGGGTGGAAAAGAACAAAGGGGAGGTGCCCTCAGTACGCCCGGGTCCCTTACACCTGTATGGGCTGTACCCCCCTGATGGCCACCCTGTGTGGGACCCTTTGTTATTGAACATGTCATTTCCCCCGCTGCAATGAAATTGAGTCTACCTGATTCATATAGGGTTCATCCTGTCTTTCATACTTCTCTGTTAAAGCCTGCTGTCCCAGATCCTTGTCCCTCTCGCTCCCTATCTATGGCTGATCCTAATATTGTAAATGGAGAGGAAGAATATGAAGTTGAGGACATCTTAGATACTAGATTACGCCATGGTCATCTGAAATACTTGATTCACTGGAAAGGCTACAGCGTTGAAGATCGTTCCTGGGTTCCTGCTTCTGATGTGCATGCTCCTGCACATGTACGCTCTTTTCATAGACGTCATCCTGGCTGTCCTGTCTTTTTGTGCTCCCGGAGGTCACACCTTGTGGGGGGGGGGGGCACTGTCACAACCCGCAATCTACCTAGCCACAGGGGTCCTCGCACTCACAGCATGTCAGTCCTTGGCACCCTTGTTGGTGGCCTGTGACCTGTGGCACCCCCTTGTGAGTATATTGAGGCCTCTAGCACATGTCTGATGGCATCCTCATATCAAGATGGCAGCACCGAAGTGAGAGAGAGATAGAGAGCTCAGTTGTTTTAGAGCTACCCACAGTGTGTACCTGTTCCTTGCCGTGTGATATTGCTACCTGACCTTTGCTACGTTTATGTACTCTGATCCTTTGCTGCCTGCCTTGACCTTCTGCTACGTTTGGCTTTGATTATTGGACTTTCCCTTTTGTACCACATTTTTGGAAATTGTGCTGGATTCACCTCCTGAGTATCCTTACCCAAGGTGTGTACCCCTGCTATTGGGCTCCCCATACCCAAACACTGACAGAAATAGTGCCTTGTTGTTGATGTTAGTAACAGGAATTATACCCCATTGTTGGAGTCAGTGGGAGGAATAGTGTCTTGCATCAGAGGGAGTGAAAGTGCCCCAAGGACCGGATAAAGGCAAACAAAGGGCCGTATCCAGCCCCCAGGCCGCAGTTTGGAGACCACTGATCCAAACTAAGCACCTCCAAATGTTTTCTCCTGAGATTGGCTGGACCGGTGCTGTTTATACAAGTCACAGGGAAGCCATAGACATGCAATGGCCCAAGTGATTGGATAATATCCCATTGTCTGAGCGCACCTTTACTGTTTCAGTCCCAGACAATTTCCAGTCTCTGCCTGGATGGAGTCTCACTCCTCCTGTCATTATACATTCTCCATATTGTAAAATAAAAAACCCTTCATATTGACGTTGTGGAATAAACAGAGCTGGACATTCATGGTTAAGACCTCAGCACTCTGGAGAGACAGAGGAGACCGAAATATGAATTAATTCGCATGCAACTACTCAAAACTCAAATATCAACTCCGGCCAAATGAACCATTTAATTTTCTGGGTGCAATATATTTCCTATCGGGACAATTATGTTTATTTCCCTGCTCTATATTAACACTATTTGCAGCGCACTTACCTAGAAACTTCAGTTCTGATAGATCTCGGCTTTCTTTAATTACATTTGATTGCTTCATACATTTTCTCTTTGTTCACCCAGGAAGCTCACAACAGAGATTGCTCCCTAATTTATTTTCTTTTTATCACCAAAGGAGGATAATTATTTAATTCCTCCAAGACAGCTTTGATAGGCAAATTGTTTTGCAAGGGCTCATTACTTATTAATCTTTAATCTCTTTCCTCTGGGTTTCTGCTTTGAGTAAAGTGACAGTATATGAGAGATCGGCGAGAAGGACTTGCCGCCATGACCGGCCGCCATTGCCTACAGTGAGGAAACTCAACATGGTGTTTCCATATCTGTTCTCTGGCTCCATGACATGCTCTTTCAGTCTTCTTTATTTATTTCAGATCATTCATAGAGGACAGCTCAGCTCTCAGGAGCTCATAACTCTGCTGTCTTCCCCTTTGTCATGTACTATACAGCTTCCCTACTCATTACTATGTACATATCCCCATCAACTTTCTCCTATGTCAGATCTGACACAAAAATCACTGTCTACAACAATCTAACCTCCCTGTCCCATTGCATTGTGGTAATCTGGATATGCAATCTCATCACACATTCACGCCACATTATATTCAATTAAAGTTGACCTAACATCAAATATATTTTTTCATCTTAAGTGTGTGCATGATAAGTAATGTGCAGGGGATGTATTTATGAAAAAAATTGCAGAGCTATTCATTCTGTGAAACTGCATGCACTTATGTTCTGTTTGAACGGGAACAAAATCGATTGTTATTAGGCTATTTTGTCTCCAGGTTAAATGTTCTTCAGAGAGAGTGAGTTAGGAAAATACTGCATTATGGCCACTAAATGGAGCTGAGGATAAGTATTTAATTACTATGATCATCAACTCCATCTAGTGGCCATAATGCTGTATTTTCCTGATTCAATCTGTGAAGAACATTCATCCTGGAGAGAAAATAGCATAATAACACTTAAATTTGTCCCCATTCACACAGAAATAATGTATGTAGCGCTACCCCTATGGTACCCTAGCCCCTCTGACATACCAGGTTAAGCGTAAAAGCTACTAAACAAAATAAAGCACAACAAATAATTCCTGTCACCCAATAGTACTACCATCTTGAAAGCAAGCGCCAAACCAGTTAGCAAGAGTAAGCTTCATGTATTATTACTCAGTAAGGTTGATAGCCAAGCAAGTGCAAACAGATCGGCAGTTGTGGTAACACAGTTCTGCTTACAGGATGGCTAATAATAAAAAGCTAAGTATAAATAACACGTAATGCCCAGGCTAGCAAAGCAGTAGCAGCAATACCTGAAATGCAACAGCGGGTAGTAATGAGGTTTGAACTATAAATACGGGAGCTACACGGCCAGTGTACACTACTGGTGGGGGTGCTAGGGATAAACCGATGCGGGCAGGCACAGTCAAAGCTAATTGAAAAAAAAAAAAAAAAAAGAAAGGGAAAAAAAGTAAATGGGGAATTGAGGGAAACTTGTAGGATGAACAAAAGGGGCAGTCCTTAAGGTTGATCTTCTGCCAGCTAACGTTGGGGCCCTTCAATTGGACGTTGGTACACTAATGTAAATTCTGGTAAGTCTGCATGCAGGAAAATGATGAAAGGTGCAATTCAGTTCCATGCACAGTAAAGTAAAAGTGGGCCAAAGGTAGAAATGATGCAGTATGACCACAGCTTAGAGTTGGTAAAGGTGTGGTAAAGGTTTGATGGTAACGCAGTACAGAATTTCTGTAAAGAGATACAGGCTGTGTGCTCTAAGTGTCCTGCTCTCAGAAGCATGATTACTGCTAACAGAATAGAAATGGGCCAGTGGCCCTCTCACCGACTCCTGGAGATAGCGATAGGCTCTCATGATGGAAGGGGCCCCCCCTGGCCTGGTTTTAGTGCCTCTGCAATTATATTAGCTAGAGTGAGGAATCTGAGAAATGCTCTGGTGCTGCTGGTCAAATCAAGTCAACATTTACCCACAGTAATTTATCTGCTGTTTATTGCTTTTCAGAGAGTGGTAGAGCCATCAGCCGCCAGCGTTAAAACTGCGGCTCAGTTACCCATTTTTTACTGCAGCCAATCTGATAGAGCACTTACTATCAGAATTGTGAAATGGCTGAGAGGTTAAAGGACAATTTTTGATGAAAGCCAATCGCTATGTAGATGTTGGTTTTCTGTGGCAACCACTAAAATTCTTTCTTTGGCATTTTACCCTTCACTTCACTATTGGGGATTAAGTCCAACAAATCAAACATTATCAGTTAATCAATTACCCCATCCACATATGGTTCAGTGGGATTCTTTTTTAAGTAGCCGAAGGAACATTTTCGTTATCCAGAAACAAAGCTATAGCTCTGTGCACTGATGACACATATTATGGGGATTATCTTACCTATCGAATAAATTTTATTTTTGCCTAGATAGTCCTGTGAATGGCACAGCCCTGACAATCAGTATAATACAACTCGGACAGCTACCTTCCCTAAAATTGAAACATGTTTGAACAAAAATGAAATACATTGCAGCTCAGTCCAGTTTCTAGATGTTGTGGCTATATTACTGTTTTTTTATTTCCACCTGTGTAATCCTGTGAATGAATAATACACATACTGTCTCCGGGGGCTAAGTTCACTCCTCCATCTATGTGTGTATATCTATGTGTAGGGATCCACTGCCCTCTACCATCAGCTCCTAGTATCACACTACAATGTAAAATTATGTATGTCACTTCCTGACTCAGGGGTTGTTGGGAAAAGATCCTGGAAGGAGGAAGTGGAGAGAGAAAAGTTCTCAGCCACATGTCCTGTCCCTATTACTAATACCAGATCAGAGGAGATGATTATGCAAATATTTCTATGTTCTAATAGTTTAACCTCAGCTTCCCATAGATTCATGGGTGTATTGCTTAATCCTCTTGACAAATACAGTATCTCTGTCCTATTACTATCTTACATGCACAATGCCAGAACTAGGACTGCGTTCCAGACTGGTTGGGCAACAGATGGAAGGTCTCCGCATCATCACAGATCTTGTCTTCAGGTCTCCGACTCAAAGAGAAACACTGCATCATCCTCAGGGGCTCTTCTAATGGGACTTTGCTGCATCATTCATCTGGAGGTACCTTATCTCTATAAATAACTAGATAAACCCAAGTATATGTACATAATTCCACCAGGACGCCTATCGGGCCCTTTGCCAATATCGGTTTGTGCATTGGATATATGTACTGTTATAAATCTTATAAAGCTTGTATTATTTCTATACTGGTGTGCATCTATATACATATGGTTAATGTTATATGCTAGTTGCAGTACTTCCCCTGCTCCCAATTACTTTGGTTAGATTACTGGTTATTCCTCAGGAAGGGAATCCCCTCTGTTCACAGAGGCCCTGTCCTGGGTATAGCCACCGCCAACTTTATTATTAAACCCACTCTTCCACTAAGTGAAAGTTCTGGTTCTCTTATTTATCTGCAGGATTAGTGCATTATCCTGTTTGGGGAGGGCCATTTCTCATAACTAGAGATGGGCCAAACACCCCCCTGTTCGGTTCGCAGCAGAACTCCCATACGGGAAAAGTTCTAACCCAAACGGCGAACCCCATTTAAGTCTATGGGAGCCGAACAGGAAAAATCATAAGTGCCCATTTTGAAGGCTTATATGCAAGTACTTGGCCATAAAAGGGGTGTGGGGTCCGGGTACTGCCCTAGGTAACAAATATCAATGCAAATTTTTTTTTTAAAGCAATATTTTTTCAGGAGCAGTGATTTTAATGATGCTTGAATTGCAACAATAAAAACGAAAAAATCCTTTAAATATAGGTCCTGGGGGGGGTCCCCTTAGTCTGCCTGTAAAGTGGCCCATCTGTAGCATATATAGAACATGCTGCAGCAAAAATGACGTTTCCAAAGAAAAAAAAAAAACGAGTCAAATCACATTTAAAAAACGGCATGGTATGGATTTTAAGGGGAACCCCACACCAGCCCAAAGCACCTTGTCCCCATGTTGATGGGGAAAAGGGTCTCTTCCCCTCAACCCTGGGCTGTGGTTGTAGGGGTATGCTGGCAGGGGGCTTATCGGAATCTCCCGTTAACAAGGAGTCCCAAGCGCCCCTCCCCCATATGAATGAGTATGTACCTATTCACCAAAAAAGTGTGAAAAAGTAATAAAAACACAGCAGCAGTTTTTGACAATTCCTTTAAAAAAAAAAAAAAAAACAGTGTCACCCGATGTAAGTCCATAGTCAATCATGCTGCCCGCTGACCCAAAAAAGAGAACAAAAAATGCTCCCGCCATCCATTTTTTCCTATCAATTTTGCTTATATGATGATTTTCAACAAGTGTTTTTAATCGATTTACCAATCATGTTTATTGAATATTTGTACTTAATGTTATGAGCCTATATATCTTATGTGCAAGTCAATGTGACCACTAATTTATTGTTGATTGATTCAATTGTTTTTTTATAAATATGGTGTGTTCAACATGATTGTGAAAATAAATCTTAAGAATTTTGTTTATCATATTCCACGTATCATCGTTTGCCTATGCCAAGCCTCATTCAAATTCCCACTTTTTCTTCCTCGTTTTTTGTATTTACTACTTAGGGATGGAGGCTTGCCATTATTGGTGTGTCAGGTCACACTTACTTATGCATTCTAAACCATTGGGTGGAAGACACCTGCTCCTCAGTGACCCGCCACACCATCAAATTATTATTATAATCCCATTCTCATACGTTCAGCCTTGGCTCTAATCTACTCTTCTGTTAACTACAGAGTACTGGGTTTGTCCCTATTTATCTTTCTCAACTACTGGCCAGCTCAGCCTACGGGTGGTGAACCTCGGGTTCTGTTTTGTTTCCGGGGTTGCGAAGATCGGCGGTTCATTTCCTCCTCTCATCCCTTTTGCGTGGGGGGGGCGGGGATTTGACCCCCTGCGCCTTGGTGTCATGTGCTCACTCCTCACTCACGGCATCTTATGATGTCATGATGTGGGGGAGTTTTTGTTCCATCCTATGCCACAAACGGAGTGGGCGTGGGTCCACCGTTGGCGGCTTCGCCGCACGAGAGTGGTCAGCCCTTTTCCCTGCCTCCCCCTTGCTACACAGAAATATAGCATGACATTGGCGGGGATCTGCCCAGGAGTGGGGGTATTTATTCATGGATTTTTTCCTATCAATTTTGCTTATATGACGATTTTCAACAAGTGTTTTTAATCGATATACCAATCATGTTTATTGAATATTTGTACTATATGTTATGAGCATATATATCTTATGTGCAAGTCAATATGACCACTAATTTATTGTTGATTCAATTGTTTTCTTATAAATATGAGTATGTCCAACATGGTTGTGAAAAAAAATCTTATGAATTTTGTTTATCATATTCCATCATCATTTGCCAAGCCTCATTCAAAATCCCACTTTTCCTTCCTTGTTTTTTGTATTTATTACTTAGGGATGGAGGCTTGCCATTAATGGTGTGTCAGGTCACATTTTCTTATGCAGTCATTTTAATGATGCTTGAATTGCAACAATAAAAACGAAAAATTCCTTTCAATATAGTGCCTGAGGGGGTCCCCTTAGTCTGCCTGTAAAGTGGCGCATCTGTAGCATATATAGAACATGCTGCAGCAAAAATGACATTTCCAAAGAAAAAAAAAAACAAGTCAAATCACATTTAAAAAATGACATGGTATGGATTTTAAGGGGGACCCCACACCAAAATTTAAAAAAAAAACAGTGTGGGGTCCCCCCAAAATCCACACCAGACCTTTTCCAAGCATGCAGCCTGGCAGGTCAGGGAAGGGGGGACGAGCTAGTGCCCCCCCTTTCTGAACCATTCCATGCCACATGCCCTCAACATGGGATGGTGCTTTGGGGAAGCCCAAAGCACCTTGTCCCCATGTTGATGGGGAAAAGGGTCTCTTCCCCTCAACCCTGGGCTGTGGTTGTGGGGGTATGCTGGCAGGGGGCTTATCGGAATCTGGAAGCCCCCTTTAACAAGGAGTCCCGGCAACCCCCCCGTACGTGAATAAGTATATACCTATTCACCAAAAAAGTGTCAAAAAGTAATAAAAACACAGAAGCTGTTTTTGACAACTCCTTTATTAAAAAATTTAAAAATCAGCGCCCTCCGATGTAATACCATAGTCAATCACGCGGCCCACCGACCCCAAAAAGAGAAAAAAAATGCTCCTGCCATCCATCAAGGCGGACCGCCTACTGCAGGCTCCGCCGTTTGATAGTTCTTTTATGGGTAAAGGTGGGGCCATCTAGCGATGTCACCTGGTGGCACCGCCACACCTTGTGCCACGCCATTTTTTTTTTACTATTTTTACCTGCAAATGTTTTGCTTTTTTTTATTCAGATGTCTGTAGGGAAGCCCATTGACAGCTGATGACTCATTGGTTGTTAAGAATGCCACGGCTGGCTTCCCTGCCCCGCTTCTTAAAAAGCAGTTTTTACTGCGCCCTGATTGGGAAAAGCTTTGCCCAATTGGGGCACAGAATGCACTGTGCAGCGCAGGGCAAACACCCTGCAAATTCGGGTGTTCCCCAAACAGGGTGAACAGCCAATGTTCGGCCTGAGCATGAGTTCACCCAACTCTACTTATAACCCTCATCTCCATAACATAGGGGGAGGTGTTCTGTAGTCCAAACAATGTAACAGAAAAGAGTACGCAGCACAGGAAGAGGGGCAGAGATCACAGGAAGTTATTATTTATAGGATTTCTGGAAAGATCGACCAGTGTTTTACTGTATTTATCAAACGTATAACAAAAATGCATATGGTATAACAAAATGCATTCAATGGTATATTTAAAGCGGTATTAATCCCCAATTTAAAATTGTATTATATTGCATGTAACGCACCCCCTAAGGAGCCGCAAGTAGATTGGGATCCCCCACCCTGCACAGCCAGGCATACCAAATTTCCACAGTCACTCGGAGTCAGAGAGCAGTCCATGATTTTTTCTTTTTTGCGGGATATAACTTGGATAGGGATGGAAGGTTATGGGATGCCCATTTGACTTCAAACAAACTTCAGGGACAACTCTTCCTATATACAATCCTATATACAGATCCTCTAATTTCTCCAGCACACTCTTGCTTGCAGAACCCAGCTATGTCACCCTGTAGTAATTTTGTAGCAAAGGTCCATTACAGGCAGGGACTCGCAGCCCCAACACTTGAGAGCAGATAGAGTGACATAGCTCACACTTTCCCAGCACTTCCTCTCTGTGGTCACTGATCCCAGCACCACCTCTTCAGGCACTGCCAGCCCACCTGACTGCGGCTGCCCCTTTCACTAGCTCTCCAGGCTAACTTCTCCCCACAGTCCTCCAGATGACACTCACCAGCCCACCTGGCTGACTCTCAGGAGATCTCCTGGATATGATTACCTGCTCCTACTGTCCTCTCACTTGCTTCTGTGCCTCCAGGAAGGGTTTCCTCCATGTGCTGTAGGGGGAGTCTTCCAGCACTCCCCAAGACTAATGGGCACCCTTAAGGGCCACCAACAGCCTCCTCGGCACTCCATCTCCATCTTCCACCTGACTGTCCTGCTGGCATGACTCATACCTATTTATGAGTTGAGCTGCCCCCTTCCAGCTTGTTTTTGCTGGGGATTGACCAGGGTCCTTAAAAATATGCATGACAGTCCCTCCTAGCCTCCACCCACTACATATAGAACCTTCTTCAAGGTTCCAGAAAACGGGGAGACACCAGAAGAGCTGTCAGATGAGTCATCCAGCCTCCCTGAGTCACTAAACCCTGACCCATATTCAGCCCAGGTCTGACTCTCAGCCAAACCAATTTGCCTACACTAACAACTAAACTATGTACACCTACCACACTAGATAGAGGGTGCTACATGCAGCTTATCAATCTTTTCTTTGACATTTCTCCTCTGTTTTCACCTGGTGATCTGGCCAGTAACACACCTCCTGTATTAGGGAAACAAGCACAGGGGCACAGCAGACAGCAGCGTTGTCAATCTGGGGGGAGAGTCATTTTGAATGTATTAGCAGATTTAGATACACCAACAAATTGAAGCCAAACTCCAGCTCACACTTTATAATCAGTTATAGCAAACAGATTTTTTTTCCTTTTCGGATAAAGGCTTTACATTAATAAATAGAAGCTGACCATTTTAATTACTCCTGGCAATGTTTAGTGGTTTGTCTCATCTATGTAAACAGATACATCCTGCCGGAGAGCTTGTGCTGCAAAAAAATAATACTCACTGGCTGGATTTCCAGATGAAAATAGCAGACAGAAAGCCTAAAAAGGAAACAAATTCAGACTTTACATCTAAGAATTAGTAAACTGCAATGCAATAAATGTTTGCTTTTGGGTTTAATACTGCTTTAACAGACCAAAAGGGAGAACTTAAGAAAAGGTATTTGCAAGGACCTGCATACACTTTATTTATTTTTTTTAATTATTTTTAATGAACACATAAAAGCCAGTGTTTTATTGGCCTTGAATTCAGCTTTAAATAAAGTGAATCAAAATCACAGTTGGATTTAAAAGTCTGAGAATTTTAGGTTTAACCAAATGAGAATGATTTCATTATAAGTAATTTGATTTCTAACATTCGATTAGTGAAGTTAAAGCATAAAACAAATCAGACTGATCTGTTCTGTTGCTGGTTGTACTTGGTCAAAATGGCAAATTCCTGAGTTGGGTGTAGCAGGTCTCAGCCTGGAGAAAATACAAAACAGGAAATCACTGATGAGCATATACAGAATTCACATGAATCACATTTTATCTTCCATAAAGAATGTTTAGTCTGCATTTTTCCAGTATGCAGTGCCCCTCTCTTCCCATGCTTCCACAAGAGATAACTCCTTGGACCAGTGGAAGACTTAGGGACACTTGCGATCATTAGCGATATTTTATTGTGGATTAAGCCTTGTAGAATTGTTGTCTTGATCTTATTGTGCTTGTGATTTCTTCTGGTAAAAATATGTAGGGATGTGGGTGGATGTTGCTTCTTGTAAAAGAAAGGACTGACAGGTTCAGCACCTGGAAGAGAATAGGCTGGGTGTGGAATGCCAGTTGAAGTGTCACAAGTAGACTGACTGCACCCCTCACCCTTTAGGGCCCCTTTAAACTACAGCCAGGGCCAGATTTTCATCACTGGAGCCTGTTGACAAGTACGTTTTGGTATCTTTAGGAACACCTGTAGATTCTAGTTCATTTACACAAAACATATCCTTGCTATCTGGGCCCTTATCAGGCTTATATTATTGTGATAATGTCTAAATTAACCACTTGCTTCCGAAGCTTATTCTGACCCTTCTCACATAAGTGTAAAAATTGATTTTTTTTTCTCAAAAATTACTTAGAACCCTCAAACATTATATTCATTTTACAAGCAGAGGCCCTAGAGAATAAAATGATGGGTGTTGCAATTATGTCACATGGTATTTTCGCAGTGGTTTTTCAAAAGCACTTTTTTTTTTAAAGAATACACTTTAGTGAATCTTAATGCATAAAAACACAATATAATACCTTATTATTTGGTAAAATTTAAAAGAATCAGTGAACACACAAAAAAAGACACTTAAACAAGGTTAACCTTGTACCATCACCCTAAATGTTGTATAATGTAAAACAATGAGTATATTTTGAAAGTATATTCCTGGAGGTTAGGAATGTCAGATATATATATTTATATAAAGTCACTGGCTGATACAGGCAATACGTGCGAGGCTGCCCCCTCACTATGGACTGGGAATCAACAAACTGCAAGAGAAAAGGGGAAGGACAGAGAGGCGCCAAGCAGGCATTAAAATATAGCACAGTTTATTAAAATATAAATATATGAAGGACAATTGCACTCACATAATGGACAGACTGGGACCAGCGGTATATGTTCCAGGACAATCAAAGAGAGCCACGGTCAAAAATCTGGGGGTGATGTGTTGTCCGGCAATCCTGGGAGAGGCTGCAATGCGAGGAATCCGTCTGGGGAGAGCCGATGCCAGTGTTCTGACGAGAACTGACCTCCTATCGGATAGTGTCCGCCCCGTACTGTGCAGGCGCAGCGCTTGCGCTGTACGGAGCAGAAGGAGATGCCGAAAGTGTCCGAAGTTGATCAGCTGACCATCAGCTGTACACGGCGCTTGGGCACTTCTTAGCGATGGCTTTGTAAGAGGGCCCCTCGTGGGCTCGCTTCGCTCGCCATGCTTCGGGCACGGCCTCGCTGCGCTCGGCATCTATTTATTCTAACTCTATGTCCACTTGGATAGTAGGGAACGAACCTGGACATAGGGTGAGAATAAAAGCGCAGGCGCCGTGTACAGCTGATGATCAGCTGTTAAACTTCAGAGACTTTCGGCGTCTCGTTTGTCCTCCGTACTGCGCCTGCGCAGTACAGGGCGGACACTATATGATAGGGGACTGTATTCGACAAGACACCGGAGAGACCAGGGGCCGCCGCTGTGATGTGTCCAGAGCAGGGATGGATGTCCAGGGAATATCTCCAACTGTCATGGATGTGCTGTCAGCCCGACAATTGCAGTAGCCAATAGGGATGCATTTCAAGGCAAGCCACGCCTCCCTCATCAGCGCATTGAAATTTTTACACTGTGTCCTCAAATACATTTTTTTTTAAATCAAATGCTTTCATAGGCTGGTAATGGCAAGTTCACATAAGACTGAAACCAGAAGTGACAAAATACTCATTGCTCCTCGGTCATCTCTATGGTAAGCAACAGGAACCGCCGGCTTCAGTCCTGGGCACCACGGTGGGACGGGAGAGCCTAGTAAGGCTTTTTAGCCATTAGGATTGCTTTTACTTTATAGAGAATCGCTGGCTGAAAAAACAATACCGGGGTCATGACTGCAGCTGCAGCCATGGCCCCGGTATAACCAGAGGACATACTGGTGCGTCCTTTTAGGGGAAGTGGGTAATCTCACATGGGTAGAATATTTTTACTGATAACAGGAAAAAAGTTATGGCCAATAGTTCTACATAGAAAAACAACCTGTATGTCTCTGCCACCCATAGACATGTGCCTACTGTGCCTAATGGGAACTCTGGTCCTGACCATAGCAATTCCTTGCAATGCACTATGTATAGAATGTATAGTAACATGAGTTGCATTCAAGTTACACTAAACTCTGGTTTTAAAGGAAATTCTGTTTAAATAATATGTATTCTTAACTCAGAAAAGTCCCTTCCATTGTTCCCAATCTCCCTTTGCTGTGATCTGACTTTCTGTTAGAGGATGGTTACAACACTATTTGATCAAGTTGTTATGGGTAAAGTTCCACTTTAGTGTCTTGCTAAATGGAGACTGCTTAGCTGTAATCAGTCAGTGTAATTCTGTAGTTGCCCTTGCTCCATCCCTCCAAGTTCGGCCTGGCTGTCAGTTGTCACTGTCACCTCTGGCATTAGTGTGAGGATACCAAAAGGCTTGGGTTATGAATATTCATATTCTTTCTCAGCCAACCACCAGAGTTTTAGAAGCCCGTGGAACACTATGGCAAAGGGTATAAATATTTGGGGTGAGCTGGAGAAAGGTTTCTTCCCCCTGGGCTGTGACCTGGGGAAATGTGTCTGAGTTCATGAGCTGTCTCTTTAGGCCTACCTGCCTGCCTGAAGAGGTCTTTGTGTAACTAGGCATGGAACTGTCCTTGTCTGGCTTGGGGAAGCTGGATACAGGATGGAGTCCCATAGGAGCTGGTTGACTCTCCCAGAGGAAGCTGGATACAGGATAAAGTCCCAGAGGTGTTGATTGACTCTTCTGGAAAAAAGATCATAGCTGCCCACAATGTCTGCTGGAGGTTGCTAGAAGACAGTGTCGATTCCGATTTGAAGGTCTTATCCTGTTCCACAGCATGTGGATACCTGGAGTTCTGTATAAGTTCTGGAGCAACTGAAATCTTTTCCCTCTCTCCTTTGAAATGTGAGAAATAAATCTACATTTTATTTCCAGAAAGTGATTGGCACCCAATTCTGTGCAGACAGATGCTACACAGACATGGACGCATACATGCGAGGACGTGCGCGTACACTCTAGGTGTGTGCACACATCCACAGATTCTGGCACCCAGCAGGCTATTTAAACTGAGAGTCTGCCTGTCTTCAGTGCTGGATTGTCTTCAGTTTTGGTTCCTGCGTTCCTGATTATAATCAATGTCTGCTAACCTTGTTCCTGACCCGGCTACGTCTGACACCTCTCTCGGATCACCCTTGCCTTCTATATCTGCTTCTTGCTTATGTTACCGGCCCCAGCTTGGATTTATGACTATGTCTCCGCCTCCTGATTTGGTACCCCACCGCCAGCACATTACCGACTTCTGCCTGTTCCTGACCTTGAAACTGATCCTGATTCTGCACCTGTCTGCCTGGCTCCTGCTGAACAAGGCTTGTGACCAGACTCCACACCACCACTGGAAGGACTCCTGTGTCTCCAAGCTACAGGTCACTCCTACAGCTTCCAAGCACCTGCACCCTTCCACTGCCCTAGCAGTCCCTGTCTCCACTACCAGGGGTGCTTGGATTGGAATTGTGCAAAAGACCACCCTCATCATCTCAGGCCCCACAGGCAGGAACGTGACACTGGCTCATGAGAGCTAGTTAAACAGGAAGTGAAGTTGGCAGGAAATGGAGAAAGGCAAGAAATTAGATAACACAGAAATGTGCTGAACATAAGGGGAAGTCTGGAAGAAGACATGGCTAAAAGGAAGAGGCTCTATAAGAAAACCTGGGTAGAAGGAAGAGGGCTCCATAACACCAAGAAGACCTGAATAGAGGGAAGTGGGATTCATAACACCAAGGAACGTGTGTGCCACAGGGGACTTCAGAACACCAAAGAAGGAACTTCACCTGAGGATGACGCTAAATCTATACTACGGAAGTACCTGGTTTGCTGGCTCTTTGTTATGGAAATTGCACTATAACTCAAGCAACTTTTTAGTGTATCCCTTTTGCATGGAAGGATAGGTAGTGTGTGCATGTGTGTTGAAAGCATATGTATAATACTCTGTACGTCTTGTATTGTTTCCTATAATTGTACACTAAATAGTTTGCATGGACAGCATTCTTGTTTACTAAAAGCACATTAATACTACAGGGGATTCTGCTTCCTTGCTTTACCCAAAAAATACAATCAAAACAATAGGGTGGATTTAATAAAGGCAAATAGACTGTGCAGTTTGAAAGTGCAGTTGCACTCATTTTCCCCAGAGCTTAGTAAATGTGGTAAAGCTCTGCTGATTTCCATCATCCGTCATGTACAAGCAAAAATGCAGTTTTTTGATTTTCCTTGCATCTGACTGGGTATTCTTTACAAAGTTAAGTTTTACCACATTTACATTTACTAAGGAAAATTGGTGCAACTGCACTTGCAAAGTGCACTGTCTATTTGGCTTTAGTAAATCCATCCCACTGCATCCCCCTTGTCATGTTTGGTGAGCAGCATCGCCTCCAAGGAGACCAATTTAAACAAGTGAGGCAACACCGCAACTTCCCCGCAACCCCCCTGCAACCATGTGTAATTTAAATGTGGTGGTGTGGCATTTATGGGGTTAAAACAAGCAGTGAGAAAATGTCATATTGCCTCCTCACCACCTGTCAAAAACCTTTGGAAAGCAATCCACCGCAGATTGTGTTTCAGAGGTGCTGCAATCTTAGCCACACATCTAAATCTAGCCTACTAGTAATGCTGCAATCTCTTTTGGAGACAACGAATATCACACTGAGCTGTATGCACACCTAGAGAGTGGATCAGAACAGCTTTTCATACAAAATCACACAGACAATAAAAGGAAGGATATGGTTAACACTAACTTCTTAGCAGCTTTGCTATTTTAAGTTATATAGAGTATACATTGCTTTTAATAAGAATGACTGCACATACACAGAGCAAGTAGACAGTAATGACCATTCTCTGCTGAGCGTTCCTCTGCTGGGAGATGTGCAGGCCACATGGCACAGACCTGTAATGAGATTTCAGCATCCTGCTGGACCGCTGCCTAGACCTGCAAGTCAACAGCATGGAGGAAGGTCACCGGGTTATCCCGTGGAAGAGTTGATAGCACCACCGACACTCCCAACTTTGTTTAGCTGGAATGGGATATGACATGAAGGTAATGTAATTATCAATCCTTCCATTGCTCAAAATTTACCATGTTCTTGTTGCAAAGCCAGACATGTCCCATGAAAGGGAAATTATTTTATTTTAAAGCCAAATTTCAGGCAGATATAGAAGATACAAATCATGGAAACGGTATATTTAGTAATAAATAATTTAAAGCATTTAAATGCCACTTACGTAATTACCCACATTTCATGTAACCAGTTCCCCTTCAGAGAATTTTTTAAATTTTCTTGCACATATTAAAATCTACATTTTTGCTATCAAAATATTTATCCCCCTCTCAGAACATAATATATTTTCTGAAAGCAGAGGCTTTGTAGAATAAAACAATGGTTGTTGAAATTTTTTTGTCACACAATATTTGTGCAACCGCTTTTCAAACACATATTTTCGGGAAAAAAATACACTAAAATGAATTTTAGTGAAAACAAACACAATAAAATACCCAATTTTATTTATAAGATGTATAAAATCAAATCAATCAAATTTATATACAGTATATGAAATATGTAATGTCTTAGAAGTACATGCACGTGTGATATTATGAAAATTATTATTTAAAATTCTCCATAGACAACTCTTTAAAAGTCTAGTCCCTAGAATTTTTGTCACTCCGTCGTGCTGAGACTTCACATGTAGGGTGCAATCAGAGTTCACATGCACCCTGTTTGCATTTGCGGGTTTGTGCAGGGCGACAAGGTTACATATATATATATATTTTTTTTCTATTACATTTTATTAACCTTTTTTTTATTTACATTTTACTTCATTGGTATCAAAAGAGGCCCAACAAGCCCCCTATGTGATAGCATTAAGCAGGTTACAGGTACTTATTATGGAGATATCAGGGCTCTCCTGCCCTCCACAGCAGCTAATTAAAGTGTTACTAAACCCACAACAGTAAAATCTGTCTGTATATGCAGCATAGCATGCTTGTTGTACTCACTGTGGAACTTAAGAGGTTAATCCTCTGCATTGTGTAGAAAGGCTTTTTTATCCTGTATGCACAGATCCATCCCTTCTTGCATTGTCTATCTTTGGAAGGCCAGCTAACACACAGGCAGTAGCCAACCTGCACATGCTCAGTTGTGTCTTTTATGCTGGAGAGAACATTTACTTGTTCTCAAAGCTAGCCAGGTCACATGATATTGGCATCACACATGTGGGAGTGTATACAGACTGAAGTGGAAATCTCCTCCTACCTGAACTCACAGCACTGGAGAAACACTGGAGTCAAGCCATCAGACAGTTGCAATTCAGTGGTCTTGCTATCAGACAAGTTTTTTTGGTAGAATTTTCAACACAGAAAAACTAAATATAACATAATGTAATATATACAAGTAATGATTACACAGAGTTGTCACACATACATCACCCTCTCTAACATTTACAATACGGTATGATTTTACTATGTAAATTTAAAGATACAGAGCCCCAAATTCCAACCCATTGGTTACAAAGTGACATTTTTCAATACTTCTAAATGGGTCAAAAACAAAATCTCCCATTGGACCAATATGTTTACAATACAGATGTGTCATACACACCCCCCTCTATGATATCTTACAATACAATATGATTTTACTGTGAAAATTTAAAGATACAGAGCCCCAAATATCAACCCATTGGCTACAAACTGACATTTTTTCACTTCTAAATGGGTTGAAAACAAAATCTTCCATTGAACCAATATGTTTACAATGCAGATGTGTCGTACATACCCCCCTCTATGATATCTTACAATACGGTATGATTTTACTATGGAAATTTAAAGATACAGAGCCCCAAATATGAACCCATTGACTACAAACTGACATTTTCGCAATATTTCAAAATGGGTCAGAAACAAAGTCTCCCATTGGACCAATACATTTACAATGCAGATGTGTCATACACACCCCCCTCTATGATATCTTACAATACGGTATGATTTTAATGTGGAAATTTAAAGATACAGAGCCCCAAATATCAACCCATTGGTTACACAGTGACATTTTTCCAATACTTCTAAATAAGTCAAAAACAAAATCTCCCATTGGACCAAAACGTTTACAATGCAGATGTGTCATACACACCCCCTCTATGATATCTTAAAATACAATATCATTTTACTGTGGAGATTTAAAGATACAGAGCCCCAAATACCAACCCATTGGTTATAAAAGCAACACTTTTCAAAAGTTATAAATAAAAAATAAAATCTCTCATTGGAGCAACATAAGTCTAAAGGTTTTATGCCCCCCCCTAAACAGGGAGTGGATTGTTCAGGGATGATGTAGCTGAACCTATTCTATCTGCTGAATTTCTGTAGAATTGGCTGATGTTACCCTTTGTTTTTCTTGCCTTTTTTTTAAAATAATTTTTTTACATTTTTCAATACCATTTTGACCGCAAATTTTGATCTAGTTTTAGTATTGACCAAAATGCCATTTCGTTTTAGTCATATTTTAGTCATCTGAATTGTTTTAGTTTTAGTCTAGTATTAGTAGACTAAATAACATAAGATTTTACTTGACTAAATCTATAGTAGATTTAATCAACTAAAATATAATGACCGAGATTACATACCTGTAGGGTTGCCACCCTTCCGGGTTTTCCCCCGACAGCCCGGGTTTGGAGTCGGGTGCCCTGAAACCCGAACACCCGACTCAGCTGGGACCGGATGGCAACCTTTTATGAACGGCCACACTGATGTGAATTCAGTGTGTCCGGTCATTTTGTAACTGCAAGGCTGCCCGTAACAGGTGTGTGCACTGTGCCAGCGCACAAGGCACACACTCCACAACCCCCTACGGACCGGCTCCGGCCCAAAGGGGGTCACGGACTATGTGCCCTGTGCACCAGCACCCGTCGCGGGCTGCCCTGCGGTTCCGCAATGACTTACCGCATCGAGTTCATTAGACGCTGCCGCCTGGTCTCTGGCAGCCTGAAATCTGGGCACCCGACTCCAAACCCGGACTGTCTGGGTGAAACCCAGATGGGTGGCAAACCTAAAAGTATATAATCTCGGTCATTACATTTTAGTTGATTAAATCTACTATAGATTTAGTCAACTAAAATCTTATGTTATTTAGTCGACTAAAACTAGACTAAAACTAGACTAAAACTAAAACAATTGAGATGACTAAAAAATGACTAAAACGAAATGGCATTTTAGTCAAAGCCCATTGAAAGTGAAAGCCCATTGATTTGAATAGAAGTCGCACCAGAAGTCGGATCATGATAAACCCTCGTCAAAAAAAAAAAATGGCGTGGGGTTCCCCCCAAGACCATACCAGACCGAAGAGGTGTGGATTTTAAGGGGAACCCCCCACACCAAAAAATGGCGTGGGGCCCCCCAAAATGCATACCAGAACCTTATCTGAGCACATAGCCTGGCAGGTCAGGAAAAGGGAAAACGATTGAGCGCCCAAACCCCATCCTGGACCATACTAGGCCACATGCCCTCAACATTTGGCAGTAGGTGCTTTGGGGAGGGGGGGCCTGAGCCCCCCCACCCTGAAGCACCCTGTTCCCATGTTGATTGGGAGGAGGGCCTCTTCCCGACAACCCTGGCCGTTGGTTGTCGGGGTCTGTGGGCAGTGGGCCTCTTCCTTCAGATTTCTTCTCCCTCAGGCGATGTCTTCATCCTCTGGTTCTTCTCTCTCCACTGATGTCTTCTTTCGCTGCCATTTCTCCTCTCTCTGCTGGTTCTCTGCTCTCCACTATCTTCTCCCTCTGTTCTTCCTCCGATGTTCTCTCAACGCTCTCTCCTGCTGTAATGCTAGGGCTGCCGCGTGCCATTACTTATATAGCCATGGGGTGGGGCCACCCGGTGATGTCATCTGGAGGCCCCACCCCCTTGTGACATCACCACCAGGGAATTATGGGGCGGTGTCACAAGGGGGCGAGGCCTCCAGATGACGCCACCTTTGGCCCCACCCCATGGCTATATAAGCAATGACACACGGTGCCCCTAGCATTACAGTGGGAGAGAGTGTTGAGAGAACATCAGAGGAAGAATAGAGGGAGAAGGCAGCGGAGAGAGGAGACCTAGCAGAGGCAGAAGACAGCGGAGAGAGGAGAACCGTAAGAGGGAGAAGACAGCAGAGGAAGAAGACAGCAGATAGAGGAGAACCAGCAGAGGGAGAAGACAGCAGAGCAAGAAGAACCGGCAACGCAATAAGACATCAGTGGAGGGAGATGAACCGGAGGATGAAGACATTGCCGAAGGGAGAAGAAATCAGAAGGAGAAGAGACGCCGGAGCTGCTTCAATAAATTACTTTGTCAAAAACCTAAGTACTGTTTTTTAATTTTGACTCTTTTTTTGGGGGTGAATGGGTAGGGGTACAATGTACCCCAAACTCATTCACATAGGGTGGGGGCCGGGATCTGGGGGCCCCCTTGTTAAAGGGGCTTCCAGATTTCGATAAGCCCCCCACCCGCAGACCCCGAGAACCACTGGCCAGGGTTGTCGGGAAGAAGGTGCTTTGGGGTTGAGGGGCACAGGCACTCACCCCCCCATGATGAGGGCACGTGGCCTGGTATGGTCCGGGGGGGGACGCTCGCTGTCCCCCTCCTCTTTTATGGCCTGCCGGGCTGCATGCTCAGATAAGGGTCTGGTACGGATTTTGGGGGGTACCCCAGAAATGTTGTTTTTTTAATTTTGAGGGTGAGGGTTCCCCTTCAAGATCCTCAGCGCACAGGCCGCACCGCAAGTTGGATCATCATGATCTGATTTCTGGACTTCTATTCAAATGAATAGGGGATCTCATAGGGAACCATTGATTTTGACATGTCAAAAAAACGCTTGGCGAGGCTTAATGCAGCTGTATCCAGCAATAAGCCACATTTATCAGCTTTTACCAATAGCAGACATTTTTACAGCTCTAACGCCGGTCCTCAGAACGCGTTGGCCCTGGGGTTTTTTTTGCAGCTTGAAAACGCCTATGCCACTTACAGCTCCTAAAAGCCTGTATGTGCATGAGGCCATAGAATAACATTTAAGCTGCAAAAAAAAAAAAGTCTGATGCTGCTAAAAGCAGCTGTAAAAATGCCCTGTGTGCATGAGGCTATATGCGTGAAGGGGTGTAAATGTAAATATTGTAAGATATCATAGAGGGGGGTGTGTATGACACATCTGCATTGTAAACGTTTTGATCCAATGGGAGATTTTGTTTCTGACCCACTTTGAAGTATTACAAAGAAAGTCAGTTTGTAATCAATGGGTTCATATTTGATACTCTGTATCTTTAAATTTCCACAGTAAAATCATACTATAATGTATGATATCATAGAGGGGGGTGTGTATGACACATCTGCATTGTAAACGTATTGGTCCAATGGGAGATTTTGTTTTTGACCCATTTTAGAAGTATTGGAAAAATGTCACTGTTTAACCATTGGGTTGATATTTGGGGCTCTGTATCTTTAAATTTCCACAGTAAAATCATACCGTATTTTAAGATATCATAGAGGGGGGTGTGTATGACACATCTGCATTGTAAACGTATTGGTCCAATGGGAGATTTGGTTTTTAACCCATTTAGTAGTGCAAAAGTGTCAGTTCGTAGCCAATGGGTTCATATTTGGGACTCTGTATCTTTAAATTTCCACAGTAAAATCATACTATAATCTAAGATATCATAGAGGGGGGTGTGTATGACACATCTGCATTGTAAACGTATTGGTCCAATGGGAGATTTTGTTGCTGACCCACTTTGAAGTATTACAAAAAAAGTCAGTTTGGAACCAATGGGTTCATATTTGGTGCTCTGTATCTTTAAATTTGCACAGTAAAATCATACCGTATTGTAAATGTTAGAGAGGGTGATGTATGTGTGACAACTCTGTGTAATCATTATTTTATATATTACATTATGTTAAATTTAGTTTTTCTGTGTTGAATATTCAACCAAAAAACTTGTCTAATAGCAAGACCACTGAATTGCAACTGTCTAATGGCTTGACTCCAGTGGAGAAACTGTGCAGTTTATCACTGACCGTGGTATACAGATCATCCAAAATGGTATATTGTGGCAATATTTTAATGTACAAAGAAGATTTATAAGCTGTGGGCACTATGAGGGGTGGCGGATGAACTATTTCCATATTACTGGGTTTAGTAACACTTTAAGAACAGATCGTGCTTGATTAGCTGCTTCCCTAGCTACAGCAACCAGGGAATGACAGTTCTGAAATTGGAGTGTTTCGGGCTTCATATACAGGATAGGGGTTTAGGGAACAGATGTTCCTCAATCTCCTCCTGCTTCCATCCTGAGACCATTTATTGTGGCCTGGGAAAGTCAGGAACCACAAAGCAGTTGGAAAGAATGGACTTTAGAAGTTAGAAGTTACTCTTTAACCACTTAGCAGGGTCAAGAAACTTGGAGAGCAATTAGAAAAAGCAGCATATTACACATAGTTAGGCACATATTTAACCCCTTTATTGCCCTAGATGTTAACCCCTTCCCAGCCAGTGTCATTAGTACAGTGTATAGTTTTGTAGCGCTGGTGAATAAGGGATGCCCCTCCCTGCACAGTTAGGCACACAGAACTTTCCACAGCACTCTTGAGTCAGGAAACAGTCCTTGCAGGTTTGCTTTTTTGTATTGTTATTAGGGGTATTGAACTTGGATGGGGTTAAGGGTGTTTTGGGATGCCCACTTGACTTTAGCAGAACTTTTCCAGTCCAGTACAGTCTATTTACATACTCCTCAGTTCCTCCAGCACAACACTTGCTTGAGCACAAACTCCCAGGACCAGATGGCATACAGTTAAGTGATCTGACAATAGGGCTCAGTTAGACAGTAGCAAATGCCCTTTACAGGCAGGAACCAAGAGCCCCTTGGTTGTGTAGCAAAGTCCTAGTGCCCAGATGTCCTCCTGTGGCTACTGATCCCAGCACCACCTCTTCAGACACTGCCAGCCCACATGGCTGCAGCTGACCCTTTCTCTAACCCTCTTGGATAAGCTTCCAAAGTCCTGCCAGACTGACGCTGCATCCATCTCAGACTGCTCTCACCCAGTCCTCTCAGGCTGCCTCTCAGTCCTCCCCGACTGTAACACTCACCAGCCCACCTGACTGTCTTCTCCTTGGAGATCTCCCGGACATGCTCACTGGCTCCTGCTGTCCTCACACCTGCTCACATGCCACTAGACAGGATTCCTCCTTGGGATATCAGAGGATCCCTCCTGTACCCGAGCACCCAGGCCTGAAGTCACCCCCCCCCCCCCCCAGACTAGAGGGTTTACCTGCAAGGGTCTGGTGACAGCCTCCTAGCATTCCATCTCCAACCTCCACACAAAACTCTCCTGCCCAGCTGGGCTGACCTGCCCCCTTAAATAGACATCTGTTTGGGATTGGTCAGGGCACTCATAAATACCCCAGGCAGCTCCTCCTAACCTCCCTCCCATTCTTCAGAAAGTTTCCTGCAAGTTCCAGAAGTAGGGGGAGGTACCAGAGATGCTGCCTGCCTGCTGAGCCATACCAGCCCTCCCTGAATCACTCACGTGACCCAGATTAAAAAACAGGTTTGGCTGTCAGCCAAACCTAAACATTTTACCTACTCTAACAAAAAAAACTTAATATTACCTATTCTAGCACACTAGAGGGTGCTACAGTAGTATCACCGATCACTGTATTAATGTCAATGTCAAGCCAAAACATGTTTAGTCCCAAAGTTTCAACAGATGATCGCATCAGAGCACACGTGTAGACATTACAGAGCCTGTAATTCCACTGCTACGCCACTGAGTATTATTTACCTGCTTTATAATTTCTTCATATCTTGTGGCAAGTTATAATCTGATCTTAGCTAAAGAACTGAGGTCTTTACACAACACATATATTTTATTTTCAAGTGCTAGGTTAGATATCTAACACTGAGTCATAATTGTAGTTTATAAAGGCAGGGCATGTTGGATGCACCCATACTAATCTCAGGTGACTAGGATGAACAGTTTCATGATTCGGTGCTATATTTAGCACACTCTGTGGTTCTTTTGCAGGACCTGACCTGAAAAAGTTTAGGGTGCATTAACTTCCTTGGATACAACACGTGTTATTAAATCAAACTGGTTTGTATTTGTATGAGCCACTCTCTGCTTCAATGTAATATTGATTTGAGAGAGATCTGTAGTCAATAAAAAATCATGGCCACTGTCTCCACCCACCAACTCACTCACTGCCCAGGAGATCGCCAATCACTTCAAAACTAAGATTGGTACAATTCATGAGGAGATCTCCAATGCGCAAAAACCTCCCCCATGCAACACCCCATGTCCACAGATACAATCATTACTTCTCTCATTCAACCCTGCTACTATTAATGAGGTTGCTAAACTTTTATCTAACACTCATCTAACCACATGCCCCCTGGATCCTGCTCCCTTGCAAATGCTACGCTCACCCTCTGACTCAATTCTACACTTTCTAACTCACATTTTCAACCTCTCCCTCTCTTGTGGCATCTTCCCAAACTCTCTAAAACATGCGCTAGTCACCCCCATACTTAAAAAGCCCTCACTGGACCCCACCAATCTTAACAACCTACGTCCCATCTCCTTACTCGCCTTCTCCTCCAAACTTCTTGAAAGACTGGTCTACAACCGACTAAGCGACCATCTGACCATGAATAAACTTCTTGATCCCCTTCAGCCTGGATTTCGCCCTCAACACTCCACAGAAACTGCTCTCCTTAAACTCTCAAATGACCTACTAACAGCTAAAACCAGTGGACATTCTTCTGTACTACTTCTCCTGGATCTCTCTGCTGCCTTTGACACAGTGGACCACCCCCTCCTCAATAAACTCCACTCCTTTTGTCTCCATGACTGTACTCGTTGCTGGTTCTCATCCTACCTATCCCACCGCTTGTTCAGTGTCACTTACAACTCTACTTCCTCCTCTCCTTTTTCCTTTCTCCGTTGGGGTCCCCCAAGGTTCTGTTCTTGGACCTCTCCTTTTCTCAATCTACACCACCTCCCTGGGTCAGTGGATTGCCTCCCACGGCTTTAAATATCAACTCTACGCTGATGACACCCAAATCTATCTCTCCACCCCCCAGCTTTCTCCATCTGTCTCCTTACGCATTACCAACTTACTAGCAGACATATCAGCCTGGATGTCACATCGCTTCCTCAAACTCAACCTATCCAAAACCAAGCTCATGATATTTCCTCCCTCAGGTGCCGCTTCCCCTGATTTCTCTGTCAATATCAAAGGCTCAACTATCAACTTGTCCCCCCACGCCAAGGTCCTAGGTGTAATCCTGGACTCTGAACTAACCTTTCGGCCTCACATCCTATCGCTATCCAAAATTTGCCGCCTCAACCTCCGCAACATCTCCAAGATATGCCCCTTCTAACCAATGTTAACACAAATCTTCTAATCCATTTCCTGATCATCTCCTGCCTCGACTACTGCAACTCCCTCCTCATTGGCTTACCTCTAAATAGGCTATCCCCACTTCAGTCCATCATGAATGCTGCTGCCAGGCTCATCCACCTCACAAACCGCTCAGCGCCTGCTATACCCCTCTGGCAATCCCTCCATTGGCTGCCACTCAGTCACCGAATTAAATTCAAGATACTAACTATAACTTACAAAGCCCCCACAACCTGGCCCCCAGCTACATCTCTAACCTAGTCAAAATACCAACCTAATCGTTCTCTTCGCTCCTTCCAAGACCTCCTGCTCTCAAATTCCCTTGCCACCTCATCCCATGCTCACCTTCAGGACTTCTCCAGCGCCTCTCCCATCCTCTGGAATGCTCTACCCCAATCCGTCCGATTTTCTTATACTTTATCCACTTTCAGACGATCCCTGAAAACTCATCTCTTCAGAGAAGCCTCTCTGGCTCCCACCTAACAACTGTACATTTATCTTCTCAATCAGCACATCACCCACAGTTATTACCTCTTGTATCTCTTGACCTTCCCTCTTAGATTGTAACCTCTAAGGAGCAGGGCTCTCTGATTCCTACTATATTAAAGTGTATTGTATTTGTACTGTCTACCCTCAAGTTGTAAAGTGCTTCGTAAACTGTTGGTGCTATATAAATCCTGTATTATAATGATAATAATAATAATAATAATGGCCAGCCTATCATGTCCATCCTCAAGTCCAACATGGTCTTTTATCTGTACATGCACACTATATGACTATCACACTTCTATAGACTTGTTGGATGTCCTATTCCAAAATTATTGACATTAATATGAGGCTAATTGCTCTTTGCAGCTTCAAATCACTCCACTTTTTCTGGGAAGATTTTGCAGTGAGGCTGGGGGAATTCACACCCATTCAACCAGTAGTACAGTTTTGTACCATGTGAGTTATTGATTAATGCAGTAAGTTTGGAGTTTAAGTGATACCTTTTATTGGTTAACTTCAATTATTAAAGATGTAAGCTTTCAGGATAACTCAGATTCTTTCGTAAGGCTAACTAAGGGAAATGTAAAAAGCCCGACAAAGGGATCTGAGCTACTCTGAAAGCTTGCATTTTAATAACTCAAGTTACAAAACTCAAAACTTTCCCTATTTAGACAAAAGAGAATTTAGCCAAAATTTGTGAAGTCGGGTACTGATCTTTTACTAGAAAACCTGCCTCACAATTGGAGTTCCAATTCATCCTAAAGGTGTTCAGTAGGGTTGAGATCAGGCTCCATGTAGACCACTTAAGTCCCCCACACCAAACTGGTCAAACTTTGTCTTTAAGGGATTGACTGTGCACAGGAGCACAGTCATGCTTCAACAGAAAAGGGCATTCCCCAAACTGTTTCTACAGTTGGAAGAGCACGATTGTCTGAAATGTCTTTGTATGCTGAAGCATAAATAGTAATCTTCCCTGGAAACACATAAATTCAATAGTTTGGACAGTGTTCACATATTTTTTGTCCAGTGGTGGCCATCAAGTGGCCCATTGGCTGCACATTGCTCTCTAGCACTCAACGTGCAGCCAACTGTTCTCCAGACCTGTAATCAAGTCTGATTCCTGGTCTGATCTGGTGGGCCTTAGTGCTCAGTAAAAGAGGCTCTGGCAAGTTTTAGCTTTGGGCACTGTGGGAAGGATGCCCGATGCTGTGAAGTATTTAAGGAATCTGTGGATCTGGTTACATGTGTACTGCGAGAAGGTTTTTGGCTGCTGACATGAACTCTTCTCTCTGACTGGACAGTGATGTTATCAATCATACACCATAGTTACACAGAACATATAACACAATGGAGCAAGAGGTTATATTGAATATGGGTACTGCAACTAGGGAGAAAGAAGAGTTCACGTTGAAGGTAAAAGGTCACAGCCTGACAATGCCTAGCAGATATAAATTGGTCCCTAAAGCCCCCAAATACCTCTCAAATAATTTGAATGGCACTCTAACACACACACCTGCATTGTAGTGTACCGCGATGCATGGTATTGCATTGCAAAAAAGCACAATTTTAAGCATTTTAGGGTGCACTGGTAGTCCAATTACTGCAAAGGTTTAACCACATAGGACCTAGCCTATTTTTCACACTGGTTTACAAGTTAAAATATTTTTTTTTTTGCTAGAAAATTACTTAGAACCCCCAAACATTATATAATTTTTTTTCAGACCCCCTACAGTATAAAATGTTGGTCATTGCAATACTTTATTTCACACCGTATTTGCGCAGCGGTCTTACAAGCGCAATTTTTTGGGGAAAAATACACTTTTTTGAATAAAAAAATAAGAAAACAGTAACGTTAGCCCAATTTGTTTCAATACTGTGAAAGATAATGTTACGCTGAGTAAATTGATACCCAACATGTCATGCTTCAAAATTGTGCCGCTCGTGGAATGGTGAAAACTTTGGCACGTAACAATCTCCATAGGCGATGTTTAAAAATTTCTACAGGTTACCAATTTTGAGTTACAGAGGAGGTCTTTGCTAGAAATATTGCCCTCACTTTAACGATCGTGGTGATACCAAACACCGCTTTCATATGTGGGCGCAACTTACGTATTCGTTCGCTTCTGCATGCGAACATGGAGGGATGGGGCGCTTTCAATTTTTTTTTCTTATTTATTTTACTTCTAATGCCGCGTACACATGACCGGATTTTTCGGCAGAAAAGGTCAGACGGAATCATTCCGTCGGACATTCCGATCGTGTGTGGGCTTCATCTGACTTTTTCTTTCTAAAATTCTGACGGACCTAAAAATAGAACATGTTTCAAATCTTTCCGATGGAATCAGTTCCTATCGGGAAAGCTGCTCGTCTGTATGCTATTCCGACGGACCAAAAACGACGCAAGGGCAACTATTGGCTACTGAACTTCCTTTTTCTAGTCCCGTCGTACGTCATCGCGTTCTAAACGATCGGACTTTGGTGTGATCGTGTGTAGGCAAGTCCGTTTCAGCGGAACTTCGTCGGAAAGACCGTCGGAGTCTATTCTGACGGAAAGTCCGGTCGTGTGTACGCGACATTATTTTTTATTTTTACACTGTTCTTTAAAAGAAAAAAATTGGATCACTTTTATTCCTATTACAAGGAATGTAAACATCCCTTTAATATAAAAAAAGCATGACAGGACCTCTTTAATGTGAGATCTGGGATCAAAAAGACACTTAAAAGCAATAAAAAAAAAATTCTTTTTTTTTCCAATTAAAAAAGGTCCCTTTAAGGCCGGAGGGCAGAAGTGACGTTTAACGTCACTCCCGTCCTCCAAGGGCATAGAGTCGAGTGGGGGCTTTCATTCCCTCTCTCGACTTCCTGCCCATAAGGGGAAAGCTTCGGACCGTCTCCGCCACTACCAATGGATCCGGTAAGCGCCAGAGACGACCGGGACGCAGCGGGAGGGGGCGCACCTCTGCCGCCGCCGATAAAAGTGATCTTGCGGCGAATCCACTGGAGAGAACACTGTTATCTTAAAGCTGACCGCCCGTGGTTGAAACAAATACCGGGTTATGGCAGCTATCTGCTGCCACAACAACGGTATTTAACGTCAAAGTAGCAACGTAAATCCACTGTGGGAGGTCCGTAAGTGGTTGGCCCTAACAAAATCAGATAATGTTTTTTTTTGTTGTCTTCCAGGTCAGCCTTTGAGAGATAGAGTTCCTCTCTCCACACAGGAAACAGGTAGTCAGATAACCCTTTTTTAAGGCAGTCCCTCAGGGCCTTGGTCAGCAGTGCTAATTTTGTCGACTAAAACAGTTTAGTTGACTAAATGAATACTATTTTAGTAGATTAAAATACGACTAAAACTAAAACAATTGAGATGACTAAAATACGACTAAAACTAAAATGGCATTTTAGTCAAAAGACTGAAATGGGACTAAAACTAAAATGGCATTTTAGTCAAAAGACTATGACTAAAACTAAATTGAAATTTGACTTCACAATTAACACTGGTCTGTAGTGCATGTTCATACCTCAATACCATAATGAATAACATATTAGATTTTTCACTCCAACAGTATATAATAAGTTTGGAAATTGTAGAGAAAGGTTAACTAATGCATTACAATTTAATTACACCCATTAGATTTTAGACAACAAAAATTAGTTTTAGTCGACTAAAATGTACTGGAGATTTAATCGACTAAATACGACTAAAACTAAAACAATTGCAGAAGACTAAAATGGAACTAAAACTAAAATGCCATTTTAGTCCTAAGACTAAGACTAAAACGAAATCGAAATTTGCTGCCAAAATTACCACTGCTGGTCAGTCTTAGTGTTTCCCTTATCCATAGGAGACATGTTGCCTGAGAGACTGCCAGGGGCTCCATCTCCCAAGGGCTGACCTGTAGTAGGTGTCCTGTGTGTACAGAAGCAGGGAAAGATGTGGGAGCACCTGAGCTGCGGGGTTCAGTGTGCCTTATCACAGTTAGATAGCGGAGGAGGTTGGGCGTGCGGCCACAGGCAGCCCTCCTTGTGCAGTGAGTGTGAGGCGACCCGGATTCCTTCTCCTTCTACCCCAGATGAGGAGATAGGCGCCGGGACTGTCATCCCCTTGGCAGTTCCAGGGGGGGCGTGTATCCGCGTCCGGAGCTTGCTTGACCCGGAAGACGCTGGCGCATCATTTACGGGACTCCCTCTGGGAGTTCCTATCCCATTGCCTCTCCAAGATCAGTCGCCTTGGGGTTGCAGGACATGGGGAGGGGAAGAGTAGGTAGCTTTGCAGCCAGTGAAGTAGCTACCGGTAGCTCGGACGTGGAGCAGGAAGAGAGTTGAGAAGAGGAAAGAAAAGGCCCCAAATGTAAGCTGTCCTTAGAGGATGTTGAGGACCTGTTTCGGGCCATACACGAAACGCTGGAAATAGAGAAAGACAAAGAGCTTCCTTCCAAGCATGATTTAACATATCAGGACCAAAGAAAAAGGAAGTCCAAGGTATTCTCAGTCCACCAGGTGATGTCAGAGGTGGTGCAGAAGGAATGGGCAGACTCAGAGAAGAAACCCTTTTTTGCAGCAAACTACAAAAATAGGTTACCTTTTGACGATGACCCACAGGCAGTATGGAACAAAAATCGCATGAGAGCTGATGAAGAAGGCTTAGCCGTGCCTTCGAAACACGTTCTGATTGGCCAGACACAGTGGTAGGTGGCTCCTCACTCTGACAGCTTCGGAACACTTCTACACAGAGTTACACAGCCAGCGTCCTCCCCTGGTACCTCGAGGCTTCAGCTTCCCGCTGTCACACGCGCTCATGGACTCTTCCACAGGGACACCCCGGTGGCTCTTCTGTTATGCTGGATCTGGAAAGCACCTACCCTCATTAGCACTATGTAAGTGCACCTTATATTGTCAACAATTTGTATTTTAATCACATAAATACACACTCTTCCTTTTTTGCCTTAAATTGGATGCTCCACTGTCAAAAGTCTCCAAAAAGTCACTATTGGCCTTTGAAGACATGGGTCATCTGAAAGGCCTGCATGGACAAAAGGGGAGACGTTGTCTTGAAAAGAGCCTGGGAAACAAGTGTCGCTAGCCTGAAACCTGCGCTCGCCACAACTTGTATAGCGAGGAATTTAGACTTGTGGCAAACCAAACTTCAGGACCACATAAAAAAACGTACCCCCAGGAAAGAAATCCTAAAGTTCTTGCCAGTTCTCTTTAAAGCTGTGGGCTTTATAGCGGATGCATCAGCGGAGTCTTTGCTCAACTTGCGGCAAGATCAGGGGGTCTAGCAGTGGCAGCAAGAAGAGCCGTTTGGCTCAAAACATGGTCTGGAGACCCTGCATCCAAGCTGAGATTATATAATTTTCCAGGTATCATCATCCAGCAGGGCTGGACAAAGTCTTAGAAAGGACAGCGGACAGGAAGAAAGCCTTTACAACTGAAAGACGCAAGCCCCCGCATAAAAGGTTTTTTCGTGGGCACAGGGAGAGAGGAGAGGAAAGATTACCCCAAGAAACACTGGGCTGGCCACAAGGGGAAGCAAAAGAGCAACGTCCTCTTTGGCTCTTCTGTTCAAACCCCAAAACAATGACTACAGGACGCCAGTAGGGGGAAGATAGACTACCTTCCTATCTCAATGGCAGAAAAACACAGCCAACGTGTATGTCTTAAACATCATCTCGAAGGGTTACTCTTTGTAATTCAACAGCCTTCCACCAGAGAGATTTCTGCTGTTGAAGCTTCCAAGAGATCCCGAGAAAGCTTGAGCTCTCCCCCTGCTACTGGGAGAAATGGTATACTAGAGGGTCCTTACGCCAGTCCCAGAAAAAAAAGGACAAGGTTTCTATTTGCACGTATTTTGTCATCAAGAAACCATCAGGGAAGTTTCAGCTAAATTTGGAATTTAAAACCCCTGAATCAAGCGATTCGGTACAAAAAATTCCATATTGAATTGATTTTTTAAGTGAAAAATTTCCTTCAACCCGGAGACATTCATGGCGACCATGGATCTCAGGGCTGCCTACCTCTACATTACCATACAGGAAAGTTCCCAGGCATATCTGGCAGTGGAGGTAGAAGGGAAGGAATACCACCTCCAGAGCAGGGCTCTCCCCCTTTTGGCCTATCCTCTTCACCTCTTCACCGAAGATATTCACCAAGGTACTATCAGAAGCCCTAGCCCTTCTAAGGTTGAAGACCATGACAATAATCATGTATCTGGATGACCTTTTCTTTGCGGGTCCAACAGAAGGGCATATGGCAAAAGACCTTACGGAGGCCTAACAATGGCTGAAGTCACTGGAGTGGATCCTCAACATCGAAAAATCAAACCTTCGTCCCATCCAGAATATCCAGATTAGCAATTTTTAGCGGGACTGCGTCATTGTGGCGGACAAATCGGACACAAATGACACTTTTTTGGGGACCAGTGACACTAATACAGTGATCAGTGCTAAAAAAAATGCACTCTCACTGTACTAATGACTCTAGCAGGGAAGGGCTTAACATCAGGGGCGATCAAAGGGTTAAGTGTGCTATTAGGGAGTGCTTTCTATCTGTGTGGGGGATGATTTAACTGGAGGAAAACAGAGATCCGTGTTTCTACTTAGCAGAAACACAAGATCTCCATCTTCCTGACAGAACGGCAGTCTGCCTTGTTTACATAGGCAGACCACCGTTCTTCTTCTCCTGTCAATGATCGGTGAGTCCTGGCAGACATCGTGTCTGCCAGACTCACTGATTGGCTTCCTCTGTGTTCAATCACAGTGGAAGCGGGTCGCCGGCGGCGCATGTGCACGCCCCAGACCCTGTGCACGAAGTCACGTACAGGTACGTGATTTCGTGCAGGAGGGCCGCCCTGCCGCAGTATATCTGTGTGTTGTGGTCCTTAAGTGGTTAATCAAGATCTCAAACCAGATCTGCCGGTGGGCAGAAAAGAACCTGCTGTCACTGATCGCGGTCCACCTCAAGGGGGAGTGCAACCAGGTGGCGGACTTCCTCAGCCGCCAAGAGATCTCCCAGGAAGAGTGGGAACTACATCCAGAGGTGTTCACAGAGATCACAGCTTGCTGAGAAATGCCAGAAATAGACCTTTTTTGCATCCATAAAAAATGCCAAGGTGAAGGTTTTTTATTTGCTAAACCCTCAAGACTGGGCTTTGGGGATAGACGCACTTCAGAATTCTTGGAATTTCAGGATGCGTTACATCTTCCCTCCAGTGCATCTGATTCAATTCCTAAAGAAATTCCTATAGGAACAGACAAGACTAATACTAATCGCACCATATTGGCCCCTGGTTGCCATATTATGGTGCAATTTGGCACCAAATTGGCCTCTGGTTCTCTCAGCTACTCAGTCTCTCAGTAGACCAGCCCTGGCCACTTCCTCTCAGGGATGACCTGATGCGTCTAGGACCAATAGCAGGCCTTAACAGCTGGTGCATAGAGAATGACAGTAACAATATGGATACACCAACAATTTTAGAATTCCTACAGCAGGGTGCTGATAAGGGTCTACTATCGCTCACATGTTTGTAACTTGTGTTCTTTAATAAACTTTTTTCTTTAAAAAAAAAAAGGGGGTCTATCGCTCAGTACTCTGAAGGTTCAGATAGCAGCGCTGTTGGTGTATCTGGAATGGATGTTACAAGAAGACACACTGGTCTCTAGATTCTGCAGAGCAGTAGCTAAGTACAGACCACCTAAGGCTCAGAGATGCCCCATGTGGGATCTGTCAGTGGAGCTTAGGTGTATCCTTAAAGCCCCCTTTGAGCCTCTATGAGGCACATCCCTACACCTGCTTCTTTTAAAACAGTCTTCCTCGTGGCTAATACTATGGCCCGCAGGATAGGAAAACTACAGACCCTATCAGTTAGAGAGCCTTTTCTAAAAATTTATGAATACAGAGTTGTCCTTCAAACAGGGCTGGGATTTAGTGGCGTCAATTTTCCACAAATCGCAGGATATAGTACTACCATCCTTTTGTAGTTCAACGTCCAACAGTAAGGAGCAAGAGCTGAACCAACTAGACGTCAGGAGGTGCTTGTTAAAGTACCAAGAAATAACTCAGATCCTCAGATGCCCTATTTGTCACATACACAGGAAAACAAAAAGGTAAGCAGGCGTCCAAGAAAATGCTAGGTAGATGGATCAAGTCAACCATTCTGGAATGCTATGGAATCATGCAAGTAACACCTCAAAAAAATCTGAGAGCTCATTCTACAAGGGCTTCAGTGACTTCATGGGCAGAGAAGGCAGTAGCTACCCCAGAACAGATTTGCAGGGCAGCAACTTTGTCCAACTTCTCCACCTTTGTCTGACATTACTGACTAGATCTGATATCCAGTCAGGACCAGGCTTTTGGTAGGAAAGTCCTTCAAGCCATTGTCCCACCCTAGTCTGGAGAGTACCTGGTTATCCTCTCTGACCTGGAAGACGACTGGGGGAAAAACTGAGTTAGTCTTACAGGTAATTCTGTTTACAGTAGTCTTCTGGGGCAGCATGATCCCACCCTAATGTTTAACCTTGTGGGGTTGTGTTCTATGTTTTTCATATTCTGGCCTTCAGTTCTCTTGGATGACTGACCAGGGACCTGAGGGACCGCCTTAAAAAGGGTTGATTGGCAATGTGTTTCCTGTGGGGAGAGAAGAAATCCATCTCTCAAGGGTTGCCCTGGAAGACTACTAGGAACCAGTAAGACTAACTCAGTTTTTAAAGCAATGCACTGCAATGTATGCCACTTTGGGTGCATTAAAATATAAAAAGAGAACCTGCGCTAAATAGCAATAAACAGAAGACTAGACTGCAGCTGCAACAAAAAAACACTAATATCTGTGTAGTAAACCAAAGTAAAATAAGTTAAGTGCGCTTGCAATCAAATGATCACAGATGTAAATTCATATACTACTTGCATAAATATATGAGTGCGTGTATACTGTGCGTAATTGGTGAATCACATAACACAATCAAAAAGTGCTTAAAAATATGTAAACTTAAATCATAAGTTGAGTGCACAATAAATAATAAAACATGTGAATAAACATAGAGGGGTCAAAATGTCCTGAGTGATAAGAGTAGATAAAAAGTAAAGTTCTTTCATAAAAAATTCAATGAAGATGCATCAGTCCCATTAAGGAAGGATCACATATCCACAGTTCTTTGGATGTGTGCAGATACAGCCCTCTGCAGGGACAGCTGGATGATGGCATCCGGATCAGCCGATGTGAACAGCGTTCTAATAGGGGACGATTCCAGCGCATCTATCTGGGGGGGGGGGGGGCACCTGCTGGGCCCAGGGGGGCCGTACGTGCAAACAGAAGCAAATAAAAATTTATTGCTGAACGCAGGCAGGAAAGACAACTCCGCCATACAGTAATTAAAACAAATATAAAAAAAAGGCATAAAAAGCGAACACCTGTGCAAACATGGGGTGGACGGCGTGATGGCGTACAGTGCGTAGCCACATACGGCCCCCCTGGGCCCAGCAGGTGCCCCCCCAGATAGACGCACTATTGGAACGCTGTTCACATCGGCTGATCCAGACGCCATCATCCAGCTGTCCCTGCAGAGGCCTGTATCTGCATGCTTACATGACCTTGCTATCAGGGAGATCCACCATTCCTGGTAAGGGTCCATCTGTAGTATCCCCCGGAGTCACTGTCTGTTTGGATATCCCTTCACACCACCTTCCCTTCCTTCACCTACACTGGTGGTTTCCAAAGAACTGTGGATATGTGATCCTTCCTTAATGGGACTGATGCATCTTCATTGAATTTTTTATGAATGAACTTTACTTCTTATCTACTCTTATCACTCAGGACATTTTGACCCCTCTATGTTTATTCAAATGTTTTATTATTTATTGTGCACTCAACTTATGATTTAAGTTTACCTATTTTTAAGCACTTTTTGATTGTGTTATGTGATTCTCCAATTACGCACAGTATACACGCACTCATATATTTATGCAAGTAGTATATGAATTTACATCTGTGATCATCTGATTGCAAGCGCACTTAACTTATTTTACTTTGGGTGCATTGACTGCTACTGTAACAGCACTTTGGGGTGTCATTCAATATGCACACAGCAGTGCACAGATTACCATGTGTTGAAAGTAACACACAGAAAAACATGCATTCTGTGCATTAGTGCAACACATAAACTTAAAAAGGCCTTTAATGTTACGTTACCTTTTGAAGAAACATCTTTTTCCTGGGTGCATTGTAACACAATGTATTAATATTAGCAAATTTGTAAAAAATTAAGCTATTGTGTGGCCCTCTGACATGTTTGGCACTGCACTTGAGGCCCCGTGTATTTACTAAGTTGACCAAAACTGCTTTTTGTCCATATTGTGTACTGTACGTGGAGCACTTCTAAGAGGCACAACTACTACCCTTTTCTTATCTTTGCACAAATATTGAGAAGGCACATTTTCTTATTTTTACTACCCAGCAGTGCATTCTTTACAAGGCACATGCTTTTTTTAAATTTATTGTTAGAACATTGGTAACAATTACATTATGACAATTGGTGGAAGGGTTACAATGGAGTCATCAAGACCTGGGAGTGACGGAAACCGCAATACACTAGAGGGGTTACTGTTAAAATCACTGTTATCACTGTTATAGGACTACTAATTGTACAGTATGAATTGCCTACATACAATTGTGGCTGATTATATTTCCTAAGTAAGTGAAAGCCTGGAATGCCAGGCTAAACTACAAGAGCTGTTTTCCTTATTAGCTACACCATTCTAAACAATTGTTGTTTGTGGATTAGCATTGGGAACCCGTTATCACAGCATAGTGCCCTGGATCTATATGTTTCAGTCCCAAGGTCTCAGATGTGTTATAGTTTTGAGTTAAATGAGCTTTTGGATTGTGTTAATATAAGGAGGCCATATACAAACTGGTACATGTCCCTTTAAAGCAGACCTACAAAGCAGTTGTGAATTATTAAGCTAAGGATATTTTTTAAACTAACTCAGTGATTAGTAGGGGGGTGAGTTCAGCTTTAAGGCCCCATGCACAAGCCTAATGCAGCGTACACACGAGCGGACTTTTCTATCGGACTGGTCCGACGGACAATCCGATCATGTGTGAGCTTCATCGGAACTTCAGCTGACTTTTTCTGTCGAAAGTTTGACGGACTTTAGATTTGTAACATGCTTCAAATCTGTATGTCGTAACGCCGCCGGACCCAGAAATCCGCTCGTCTGTATGCTAGTCCGACGGACAAAAAACGATTCTAGGGCAGCTATTGGCTACTGGCTATCAACTTCCTTATTTTAGTCCGGTGTACGTCATCACGTACGAATCCGTCGAAGTTTGGTGTGATCGTGTGTAGGCAAGTCCGTTCGTTAAAAAGTCAGTCGGAAGTCCGTCAAAAGTCCGTTGAAAGTCCGTCGGAATATCCGTCAGACCAGTCCGGTCGAAAAGTCCGCCCGTGTGTACGTGGCTTAAGAGTTTTGTAGCTGGAAGCTGTAAAACACTCAGCATCCAAAATCCAATGGTTTTCAGTTGTGCCTGTTTACACCTTGAGTGTAGTGTCGCTTGAAGATTGAAGCTTGTAGCTCAAAATAGTACTAATGGACTTTTTTTGAGCTACAAGCTCCTAGCATTTTTGTCCCCAATATACTTTGAAAGGGGTGTGTGAAAATACGCAAACATGCATATAAAAACATGTAAAAATGCTTTATTACACATTTTTATTCCCTAGCTTTCCATTGGTTAAAAATAAAAAATAAAAAAAACCTTTCACGGCTCAAACTCAAAAAAAGATCTGCAGAATGACCAAAGACATTCAGCTCAAGTTTAAATGCGGCCTAGGGTTCTTGGGTAGTGCACTCAAGTGTCGATGTTTGGTAGGAGAAGATACGTGAAAAAGTCAGACACTTTCACCATGGGTTCCAAGTAATATACTGTAGACATGTATTAGGGGAAAAGCAAGCATCGCCACAGTGAGAAGAACTAAGAGACCCACGAGAAGATGCATGGGATGAGTAAAAACCGCCTGTTGGGAGAATGGTGGCCTTTGAGAGTTTTGGGAATCCCTGAAGTGGATAAAGGGGTGAGGAAAGATTTGACACCTAGGAAAAGAGGCTAATTTGCCTTCCTGTTTAAGAGTATTAAGAAAAAATTTCTTTAAAGGGGACTGAGACAAAAATGAAAACCCAACGGAGGTTCCAGTACTTCCCTACCCTATCCAAAGCTAAAGAAGAAAGTTTTGTCTCGATTTTATCTTGTATTAGGAGAGATGTGCTCACCTTATATACTATACTGGGTCATTGCTCTTTCTTTAAAACTTTTTTTTTCTTAAATAGACATATTTTTCAGAAATAGACATATATAGATATGAGGGGACTCCCTTATGATTTTGCACTTCAGTGAGGATTTTAGTTTTGCTTCTGGCAAAGGTTACAGAGAGATGCTACTGGCTATAAGTGAGAACAATGCTTTAAGGTCAGCAAAAACTGAACACCTTACTTTGTGTTACAGATAAGAGATATGGTTTTTGCTCTCATACCAGGTTTAGATTTATGAAGCTCCCCTTTGTGGATTCTCAAGCCCCACGGCTGTCTGCATTTTTAATGCTTCGGCTGCTTAAGCTTCTTCCTTGATGCAGAAAAACAGAATTCCCAGTAACCTGCAGGATTTAATAATTGTCATCTACAGTAAATAAATTTCAAGAGTTAAAAAATAGAAAACAGCTCCAAGCACTACTTATGTAGATTTTTTTCTGATCTTTCGTCCATGGCATTTGTGTTTTACTGACAAGCAGAAGTGCCCCATTAAGCCCTGGTACTGGAATTGCAGTATGATTACATGTAACGCTAAAACAAGCTTCACAGTGAATGTAATTGTAATGACATATTGGTCTTCATTTATGAAAGAGCCCAAATGAGGAACTGTCTTTGGCATTTTGTGTTGCCCCACAGCAACCAGATTTCTTCTTTCATTCTCCCCTTTTACTAATGGAGCCATGGGGTGATGGATAATGCCAGAAACAAGTTTTCTATTACTTTCATTATGCTGCACCACATATTGAAATAACGTATAAGTGTATGTATTACCTTTCACAGCTCTCCCCTTGACAAAGCCTTAACCTGCTTTTTTGCTCTAGAACAGTGATTTCGAAACTGTGACCTTTTATTGTCTTTATTTGTCAATTGCGGCACTGTTCCTCCCACTAACCAATTATGAAGCCCCATTCCTTCCACTGACGCCAACAGGGGCAAAATACCTCTCACTGACACCAAAGATAGATAGAGCACTATTCCTCCCAATGACACCAACGATGGGGCACTATTCCTCCCACTTATACCAACAATGAGACACTAATCCTCCCACTGACACCAATAATGGGGCACTATTCCTCCCACTGACACCAATGATGAGGCACTATTTCTCCAACTGACACTAGTGATGGAGTACTATTTCTTCCACTGACTCCAACAATTGGGCACTTTTCCTCCCACACTGACACAAATGATGGGGCACTATTACTTCCAATGACACCAACAATGGTATATTATTACTTCCACTGACAGCAATGATGGGGCATTATTCCTCCCACAATTACCAATGATAGGGCATTATTCCTTCTACTGATTACAAGGCACTATGTAATTTTTTTTTTACTCCCACTGACCACCAAGCCTGAGGCATTGTGATTGATCATTTTCCATAAACCTAGAAATATATATACACACAAATTATCAAAGTGCCATATTTCTGTGAAGGAATCCTAGCTGTGTTGCTCAACGGTGGCAGAGAAAAGTCAGGTCACCAGGCTGGCTATGCTGTGTGGTAGGACTGTGAACATCTCAGAGCTGGCTGGATAGAAGTATAAATACTTTGGCATGCAAGGCAACCTTCACACATAAGTTTCAACTGGCTGCTTGAAGTTCAGCTAAAGCAGTACTATAGCACCGAAAAGATGTTATTAAAAATTATCGTCAGTTTCTCCTGAATAAGAAAATTTTAAAAGTTCCCCTTTACCATTTATGAGTATATCAGAAGGGGAAAATTAGGGATAGGAGTGGTAATACGCTACAGATCCTTTTTGGTCGATAATAAAGCTAAAAGCAGGGGGCGTGGCTAGCTGTGGACCGAGATGGCCGTCTGACTCCACAGATCTGTCTCACCACAGGCAATAACCGGCTCACCGCGACTCCCTCTACCTCTCTCAGACACCGGAGAGGAGCTCACTACCCCCGTGACAGGGGAAACTCCTCAGCCCTGCGCCGCCTCACGGATTTCTTGGTCCACAAACAGAAAATCATAAACTTACTTGGAAAACCTCTACTGTTCTCCCTTCTCTTGGCCCAGGAATCCTACCCGGTTAAATAACAGTTAATGCTGTAGTGCTTAAACTTAGTGCCTGTAGTGGGCAGCGTTTTTTCTTTATGATTCCCACTCCCAAGATACTCAGGGTGCTAAGCACACCTATTAACTTATGGTTAAATTTTGCTCTTTTTGTTTTGTTAATGTAAACCTCTCAGCTTCTATTGATCACCAGATAGGATATTGGAATATGTTGCTACGTTCTGTGTTACTTATTGATTACACACCAAATGTCGGTATAATAGGTTTGGCCTCTACTCAGATTACTATGCTACCCTCTCCAATCCCTCCACGGCAATTACTATAACCTTAATATAACTAATTATATGTGATTTTGCGCAAGACCTTGGTGGCTAAAATGAAGTGACAATAGTGACCAAATAATAACACTAAACATATAAATATTTAAACATAGTGATAATGTGGTAGAAAATACTGTAGCTAATACAAATTTGTTATATTAACTTTATTGCCACTAGGTGATTTGTGATCACTGCTGGATTTTGCAGAATTTCCATATTCCATATTTATTTGCAGTTTTAGTTTAATTTAATAGCACAGAGGTCCTCGCACTGAGTTATTTAATTACTATAACCTCAATCAATGCCAATGGGCTAAACTCACCTTTTAAACGTAACTTAATCACCTCTTAATAAGAGCAGCGCCATATCTATCTTCCCCTTTTTTGCATTTTTTCTAGATTTACCTTAGGGTAAATTAATTGATAGACGCTGCAGCTCTTCATATTTTAACTTCCATTTGTACCATAAACTGCGGGAGTTAAATCTTTCGTAACTTATTATGGCAGGAGGCCCTGTCCCAACAGTCAGATATACTCTGCATACAAGAGACGCATTTCTCTTCTCGTAATCCCCCTCAATGTTCCCACAAAAAATTTTCACATTATTTCCACGCCAACGCTACTAAGAAAAAAGCTTGCGTAATGATTGCCGTTAAAGCCTTTCTGTCCTTCCAACTATCACATGATGAAACTGACATTGAAAGAAGATATATAATTCTATCCGCATCCTTTAACAACCAGCCTCTGACCCTTCTTAATATTTACGCACCCTACTCCCATCAAAGACAGTTTTACAAGTCTGTCATCAACAAACTCCACCCATATCGCCAATAAAAACTCATTATTTGTGGAGATATTGTTGACCACTCCCTGAGTTCCTCCAATTCCACTAGAAAAAGATCCACAGCCCTTCACTCATTCCTTAAAAGAGAAGAACTATATGATCCCCGGTGATGCTTACACGATGTAGAGCGAGACTACACCTATTATTCACCCTCACAAAAATCCTACTAGCGGATCGACCTGTTCCTGACTGATAAACACACACTTCAGTTAATTGAGGAAGCTAAGATAGGAGTGATTATGTGGTCGGACCATGCACCAATATCCATCAAAGTGTTTACTAATAACCAAATTAAGACGAAAACTATCTGGAGGCTTAATACCTCCCTCATTGCGAGTCCGCAATATCAGGAACAGGTCGCATCCGAAATTGATAATTTCTTTACTATCAATGCTGGATCTGTTAGTAACCCACACATACTCTGGAATGCCCACAAAGCTTCCCTGAGAGGACTACTGATAAATCTGGAAGCACATGAGAAAAAGAAGCATAATGCTACCACTGATAGCCTATTAAGACAAATAAAAGCACTCGAACAATCCCATAAAGCTAATTCCACAACTACCCTTGATCTTGCACTCCGAAAAGCAAGGCAGGAGCTCAGTGAGCACCTACGGGGGAATTTTGACTTTTATTTAAAAAGACTTCGCCTTACCTGGTATTCCCAACATAATAAACCTGGCGCCTTTCTTCACTAAGCAATTTAAGCGCCAGCTTACTAACTCCGAAATCCCCTATCTCACAAGCGCCACGGACAGCGAATAATAAACCCTAAGGACATTGCAAACCAATTTGGCTCTTTCTATTCCACATTGTAGAATTTAACCCAGTCTGACACTACCAGTGAAGACTTACAATGCTTCCTGCACCCACTACATCTCCCGACAATCACCGCAGAACAACACACCCTACTCTTAGCTCCATACACCACCCAGGAAATCCAAAAAGCTATCAATACCCTACCCCTCCATAAAGCTCCTGGTCCTGCTGGCTTTGAAAACAAATATTACAAAACCTTTTCCACTCATTTATCTCCCCATCTATGTTCAGCCTTTAATCACACTGCCTCCAAAGGCACGATACCCAAGGAATCGTGGGAAGCTCTCATAGTTACCATTCCAAAGCCAGGAAAACCAACTGATGATCCTGCCAGCTACCGACCAATCTCTCTTCTAAACACGGGCACAAAACTCTTTGCTAAAATTTTAGCAATGCACCTCTCACTTATTATACCAAAACTGGTACATACTAATTAAGTGGGATTTGTTGCTGGCAGGCAGGCGTCAGAAGTCACCAGGCGATTTGTAGACCTAATACAATGGGCTGAACGATACCAAATGCCTTCTCTGCTCCTATCTTTGGATGCAGAGAAGGCATTTGATTGAGTAAATTGGCAATATCTGAAAGCTGTACTTCATAAATTTGGCTTTACTGGAAATATTTTGCATTCCATTCTTATGCCCCGTACACACGGTCGGATTTTGTTCGGACATTCCGACAACAAAATCCTAGGATTTTTTCCGACGGATGTTGGCTCAAACTTGTCTTGCATACACACGGTCACACAAAGTTGTCGGAAAATCCGATCGTTCTGAACGCGGTGACGTAAAACACGTACGTCGGGACTATAAACGGGGCAGTGGCCAATAGCTTTCATCTCTTTATTTATTCTGAGCACTTTGTCCGGCGGATTTGTGTACACACGATCGGAATTTCCGACAAAGGAGTTCGCAAACTTTGTGTGTCGGAAAATCTGATGGAAAATGTGTGATGGAGCCTACACACGGTCGGAATTTCCGACAACACGCTCCGATCGGACATTTTCCATCGGAAAATCCGACCGTGTGTACGGGGCATTAGTCTATATTCTGCACCAAGTGCCAAAGTATGGACTTCTGGTATTCTCTCAGACCCCTTCGCCATAACAAATGGAACCTGGCAGGGATGTCCCCTATCACCACTAATCTTTGCCTTAGTAATGGAACCGTTGGCACAAACTATACGAACTGACCCTCACATTACTGGCATAAAGATCGGGGACACTACCCATAAAATAGGTTTTTATGCCGATGACATTATCATTTTTCTGGCTGATCAAGTAAACTCCCTCCCCCACCTTCAACGAGTGCTTGCCTCCTTTAGTACCATCTCATACTACAAAATTAATTAAAAGCCAATCCTCTATGTTGGATATTTGTCTACATCCAACTATCAAACGTAGCATTGTGTCCATCTCTCCTTTCTCTTGGGCACCTAACTCCACTCTCCAATATTTAGGTATTCAGCTGGTCTCACCTTCCTCTCAACTCCTCCGACTCAACCTAAATGCTCTACACTCTAAATTGCAACGCATCTCCCAAAGCCTACAAATAACTCATGCTTCCTGGGCGGGCCGCATAGCCCTGACAAAGATGTACCTGCTACCCCACATCTTATACACATTCTGGACTCTCCCGTTACCTATCTTATCCGCACAACTGGCCAAACTACAAGCGACCCTGGTATCCTTCATCTGGAATGGCAAACAATCCAGGCTAAAGCGCCATATCCTGTGCACCCCTTAAAAATCTGCCGGAATGGGTGCCCCAGACGTTGCAGGATACTATAAAGCTACAATTCTTGAACAATCCAAGGCCTGGTGGAATCTTACTCAAGTGCCTACCTGGCTGCAAATTGAGAGAGCAGCCCTCTCAACTGATCCCAGGATATTCCTCAGTGCCTTACTTCTACAGCTACAACCCTCTCGCTCGTTGCTGGACACTATCAACGTAACAATAAGAACCTGGAAGTCCCTACTCCAACAAACTCAAGGCATTCAACGGGAACCTCTTTCGCACCTGCCCCTTTCCTCCCTGGAGCTCTTGATCCCGCATGTCTCCCTCACTCCTTGGACCACAGCAGGTATTAACACCATTGGAAACTTGTTCACCATTAATTATCTGAGCTCCTTTCAACACCTATGTCAATAATATCAACTGAACCATAGAAACTTTTACATGTATCTTCAGATACGCTCAGCTCTCTCCCATACACTATGGACCAATCAGCCTCTACTTTGGGATTTAGTGAAATTCTATAATCATCCCAACCCATCTTCCGAAGGCATTGCATCCATCTACAAACTTATGATAAACCCAACGATGCTGATCAAAAACTCTTCAATGCAATATTGGGAGCGAATAACCCACCTTACTTTCACCACCTCACAATGGCATCGAGCTCTGATCTCCACTCTAAAAGCTTCCCACTGTATAACCCTTTGGAAATCGATGCAAAAAATCTCCCATAATTGTTACTTTACTCCTGTTAAACTGGCTCGAATATATCCCACTGCATCATCTGACTGTTGGAGAAATTGTGGAAACACTGGGACTCTGCTCCATATTTGGTGGCAATGCCCCAAACTATCCAATTTCTGGGCAGATGTCACCCTTTTGGTTACCTCCATAACTAATGTTCTGTTTAGCCCTACTTCCCTGATGGTTCTACTAGGCATGGAATCTTCCTTGTGGCCTCCCCGCTTTCAAACCATTGTAACTCACATTTTTATAGCAGCACGCTTAGCTGTTGCCAAATGATGGAAATGTTCCCACCCACCTACAATAGCAGAAGTTAATACCATCCTAAACACACACTGCCCTCTTGAATAAATGTTCGCTAAAGCACACTTTCAAATGGAAACATTTCTAACCAACTGGAACAACTGGCTTACTGACCCCGGGGGCCCTGGCCCTTTGCCTTAGTCCTACCACCCTTGCACGATCAAATCTCCCCCTACAATCACAACCACCGGGGAACTCCAACCCAATCCATGCTCGTAGGGCCATCTTGGCATAATTCTCCTTCCCTTTCACGTTTTACCATCAACATGTGTGAAAATCGCAGTACCAACAACCTCCACTGTCTTTTCTTTTCTACGCTTAGTTGTACATAGTTTATATATACCACTCTACTTGTATTGATATATTCTGTTTTAGCATTAATGTTTGCCTACAACTACACTGGTCTTTGCTTTTTCCTCATGTGACTTGTACTTGCATAAATACCCTAATAAAACATTATGAAAAAATAAATAAATAAAGCTGAAAGCATACTCTTCCCTATTTCTTTTATTGATAAACAAAAGCAAAAAAACAATATTCACTTTCTGCAACCCCCAAAAGTAAATCCATTTCTAGCTATGCGGTGATCGTAATCCAAAGTCAGGGTACCCTGATGTTTATTATGATTTGCTAAGCAAAATCTTTATTTGCTCAGTAACTTAGCCTGCCTTTGGGCAATGATAGCACAGGATGGTGACATATGGACTGCTTGCGTCTGTTTGCAGAAGGAATCATAACTTATTTGGAACACAGTGGGTGTTAAAGGTCAACTAAATATACATTTCGACTTTGATTTTTTAAATGGGGGATTTGGAACAATTTGAAATAGATATGGTATGAGAATTGCAAATACAAGTATGTAATTGTATGTACAGTATATAATGCCAGCTATATGGATACATTAACTTGCCTATTTGAAAACGTTAATAATTAGAGGGTTAGGAGGGTCCTTGCTGGCATTCAAATTTAAATTTCTGAGGAGAGTTGAAGTTTTACAGGTAAGATATCATATTTAAAACAGATATGAGGCACGTTTTTTTCTTTTACTTATTATTGAGGTGACAGGACATATTTTTTCATAGAAAATAAAAGCACTAAATTCAATGAGTACTTAAGAACTGACTCACATAGGGGAGAATGGTGAACACTGCTGGCTTCTATAAAGAGGTACATACAATAGTTGACTACAGCATACATACCAACATTATGGTCCAGGATCCTGGGACACTGTTGGTCTGAATTTCCTCTGCCCACTTTCCAGGTGGGTGCATCAAAATCATGCCTACTTCAGGGGTTGGTCAAATCCAGACTCCACCTCTATATATGCAAGGGACTGCAATCAATGCCCTTTTGAATTACTGAGCATGTACAGTACTCAAATAAGGTTGATGCTGTGATCCTGACACAGCTTTGGCAGGGCATAGCAAATCTCAGACAGTTGCCATGTATGATACAGTTGAAAAGTGCTGCTCTGATAAAGCAAAGAATATACATCATATCCATGCTATACATCTGCTTCATGTGGTAAACTTACTTTAGAAACAAACTAAACAAAGGTTTTTTGGTCATACTTCTCTTCTGGATCGCACAAGAGCACTTACTTTTGCTCTCCTGTGACCCAGAATCAGTTGACAGCAGGCTAATGTCCGCTGGGAGCTTGAGCCAGCCACTCTTGCCCCTCCCCAACCTGGCACTCCAGCGAGCGCTGGAGGGACAGAGTACAGAGCCAGTGACTGACAGTCACTGCTTTCTGCTGAAAACAGATTGAGAACTGAGTAATCAGTGATCATGTGATCGCTCAGTTCCCTAGCTTAGAGCTGGCGGGGGACAGCTGCAGCATCAGGCTGATGTTGTAGCAGAGAGGTGAGTATAGATGTTTGCTTTTTTTATTATTCCCACACTTCTCCTTTAAAGCTTCAGGCTGTGGAATTAGTCTAATTTCATGTGATTCCACCAACCTGTAAGATTCAAGTAGCTTCACTGACGTAGTATAACTTCAGGGCAGATGTCATCTGTGACCTGGCACCTCACTCTTTGATAACAGATGTTTTGCTCGGTCAGTGTGACACTTTCTCTTCCTTGCCTAAAGCCTTTGAGATCTGTAGAGACCCAAGTTTAAAGGAAAACTCCACTTTCATTAAAAGATTATGTATACACATTGCTACACATGTCCTTTTGTACCTTTCTATTGTAACCTGAACTGTAGCTGATAACTGATGCAGGACTTCTTCCTTTGTTTCTGCTGTATTATCCTTCTGCAGTGTGGGCAGGGTTAAACTGAATACCGTATTTATCGGCGTATAACACACACATTCATTTTAAAAGGGAAGTTTCAGGAAAAAAACTTTAATTTTAAATAAGGAACTTTGAAGCAAAATAAGGCTCAGTGCCCATCTGGAGCCTCACTATTGCCATCAATGCAGCCTGATCAATTCCCATCTGCAGCCTCACAAGTGCCATCAATGCAGCCTCATCAGTCCACATCAATGCAGCCTCACCTTTGCCATCAATGCAACAGCCTCACCATTGCCATCCATGCAGCAGCCTCACCATTGCCATCAATGCAGCAGCCTCACCATTGCCATCAATGCAGCCTGATCAATGCCCATCTGCAGCCTAGAGGGAACAGGGAGGGGGGTGGGACGAGCGTTAACAGATTGCATACAGTGAGAATCTCCTATGATAGACAGAACAGTGTTCCAATGGTAGCCCAGGAGACTTCCTATTACAGAGGCCGCCAAGTAAACAGGAGATTCTCACGGTATGTAATCTGACGGCGCTCGTCCCGCCCCCTCCCTGTCCCCTCCGAGGCAGCTAAAATTGAAGTATAACACGCACACGCTATTTGCACCCGATTTTCATGGTAAAAAAAGGGAGTGTTATACACCAATGAATACAGTATTTATTAATGCAGAAGTGCAACAGCCATCTTTAAAGGAGAAGTACAGCCAACGCTCATTTAGCTGCACTTCTCCTGTGGATCACAGGAGTGCAGTTCATTCTGCACTCCTGTGACCCGTTTTCAGCAGACAGGGGGCCGAAGTCCGCTGTCTGCTGATAGCACAGAGCCGGCTTGGGCAAGATCAAACACTGGGGACAGGATCCGCCCACATGCCTGGACCGGCACCCAGCTCAGCCTCTCAGTGGCCTGCTAAGAGCCTGAGCCGGTTGCTCCCGCCTCCTCCACAGCCCAGCGCTCCAGTGAGTGAGGAGGGGGCAGAGCAGAGAGCGGTGACTGACGATCAGCAGCTCTCTGCTCAGGAAGCTGTGAGAACTGAGTGATCTGCAGTGTTAGAGCACTCAGTTCTCAGTATTAGAGCCGGCAGGGGACAGATGCAGAATACACCTAGGTAAGTATAAATCTGCAAAAACCCCAAACACCATATTTCTCTTTTAAAGAGGTTGTAAACCTCCCTGTGTAAGTTGTACTTATAGGTAAGCCTAAATTAAGGCTTACCTATAAATACTGTAAATATCTCCTAAATGGAGCCGTTTAGAAGATATTTACTGTATACTGCGCCAATGATATCATCGGCACATGCGCTCTGAAAGAATGGCCGCCCGTGCCATTTCTTCAGCAGTGTGGGCAGTGACAGGCGGCCCCACGCACATGCGCAGGAGTGACGTCACGTGGCTCCAGCCAGTCACACAGTGAGTGAGTCCGCGGCCCTGGAAGGAAGATCGGCGAAGATGGATGTGGCCTGCAGCGGGGGACATCGCAGGCTTCATTTGCAGGTAAATGTCACATAATGTGCTGGTATGCAATGCATACCAGCACATTATGTCTTTACTTTGCAGGGAAGAAGAAAGGAAGAAAAACCCACCAGGGTTTACCTTCTCTTTAAAGAGACCACTTTACACTGCTCATCTATAAAGTGTCACCAATGCAGGGGGCAGCAATCATGTCTTGGTCTGGATTGATCCTGAAGGACATTGACTGGCTGAGGCAAAAGAGGAAGGGGGAAGAGTTGGAAGAGGGGAGGGAAGCAAAGGGAAGAAAAGAAGGGGCAGTCAAAAAACTATCAGGGGGTGTCGGAAAAGCCTGGGCTGCTGGCTGAACGGAACCCTACCATAGCTGTCCACGATTGGGTGAGACCTCAGAGAAGCAAAGACACTGCTCATCATGCGTACGTTCTCCCTGGGTGGGTGTGTGATCAGACTGTACAAGACAGCACTCCCACTGCTTTAAAGGAAGGAAAAGAGTGACTGTCCCATCTGGACTGAAAGGGAAATCAGGGAAATCACAGCAGCTCTTTTTCTGGTGGAGGACCTGAACTGAATCAGAGCAAGGTCTGGAGACCTAGAAGAGGGAACCCTGGGTCTGGTACGAGACTAACATCATAGAATACATTTTGTATGCTGGTAACTGTTGTGCTTTTTTCAAGGGCCCCAACTTTGCTGACCAACGTTTTTATTTCATCAATCACTGGCCAGTGGGATAAAATGTGGACTGTTATAGAAGGTTGGGACTGTCTTTATATACTGTTGCTACTTGCTAGGTAAAAGAAATTCAGTTCAGTTAATTGCTGTTAGTCAGAATACTGCAGGTGTTAAGTCCTGGAAGGATTAACCCACTTCCTAACCAGCCCATTTTTTGCGATACAGCACTGCGTCGCTTTAACTGACAATTGCGTGGTCGTGCAACGATGTACCCAAACAAAATTGATGTCCTTTTTTTCCCACAAATAGAGCTTTCTTTTGGTGGTTTTTGATCATCTCTGAGATTTTTATTATTTGCGGTATAAACAAAAAAATTTGTGACAATTTTGAAAAAAAAAAACTAAACTTTTTACTTTCTGCCATAAAACATTTCCAAAAATAAAAGTAAAAAACAAATGTATTCATCAGTTTAAGCTGATATGTATTCTGCTACATATTTGTGGTAAAAAAATCTCAATAAGTGTATAGTAATTGATTTGTGCAAAAGTTATCTCGCCTACAAAATAAGGGATAGATTTATGGCATTTTTATTATTATAGGGAAGGGGCTAACATCACTGTGCGTTCTAACTGTATGGGGGACGTTGTGACTGGGGAAACACACAGATCCATCTTCCTGCATAGCATAAAGACAGGATCTGTGTGATCTGTCAGAACAGAGACCTGCCTGTTTTACACAAGCAGATCCCCATTCTGTCACTGCGGGGAACGATCGTGGGTGATAGAGGTGTGTCATCTTCAGGTGTGGTGCAGCCATCACAACACTGAGCATTTTTTCCATACTGTTTATGTACTGAACAATCCCAGAAATCCAATTGTCTGCTTATCTGATTGGCTCATTGCGTTTTCCTGCAGACTATCATTCCCCTCCCACCTAGCACTACTATGTCAGCTTGAGGAAATTACTGTCAAGGTTTGCTTTCATATCTGCAAGGCAGAGATGATTTTCATATCCAATGATGTTTGTTAACATTTTTGCAGTGTATGTAAATTAAAGAGGAACTGCAGTCTGCTCACATAATTTGTAATAAAAACATATTTGCCATTCTGAAGCTCCCTCCAACAACTTTGCATATTATTTTATATATAGTACACTATGATTCTGTACTTGTCAAATATGCTGCAGAAATCTCCCTCCACTGTGTCTGGCATAGTTGCCAACAGTCCCGATTTTCCCGGGACAATCCCGATTTTGGGACCCTCGTCCCGATCGGAGGCTGTCCTGAATCGGGATTTTGCCCAGAGAAATCGGGAATGTTTGCATTTTAATTTTTTGGGCAGCTGGCTTCAGCAAAATGGCCGCCGGCGCCGCCGCCGCTACATCATTCCCCCTTGTGTTCAGTGGAGGAAGGAAGGGGGCTCGATCCGTGCAGCCAATGAATCGGCTTCTCTCTTCACACTGAAGCCGGGGTTAGCTGCACGGATCGGCCCCTCCCCTCTCCTGCACTGATGGAGGGGGGTCTGCACTGATGGAGGGGGGTCTGCACTGAGGGGGGTCTGCACTGAGGGGGTCTGCACTGATGGAGGGGGGTCTGCACTGAGGGGGTCTGCACTGAGGGGGGTCTGCACTGAGGGGGTCTGCACTGATGGAGGGGGGTCTGCACTGATGGAGGGGGGTCTGCACTGAGGGGGTCTGCACTGATGGAGGGGGGTCTGCACTGAGGGGGTCTGCACTGATGGAGGGGGGTCTGCACTGAGGGGGTCTATACTGATAGATGGGGGGACCGCACTGAGGGGGGTCTTATTGAGGGAGAGGGGTCTGTACTGAGGGGGTCTATACTGATGAGGGGGGTCTACACTGAGGGGGTCCAAACTGATGGAGGGGGTCTGTACTTAGTGGGGGGGTCTGTACTGAGGGAGGAGGATCTATACTGCGGGGGGGGCGGTCTGTACTTAGTGGGGGTGGGTCTTTACTGAAGGCGGGGGGTCTGTACTGAAGGGGGACCATAGTTGGTGGAGGGGGGGTGACACCAATTTTTTTCCGCACCGGGTGACACCAGCTGTAGTGACGCCACTGGCTCTTGTCTCTGCAGCAATTTAACTTTAATGTACAGGAGGGGGGTTAACTATATACAGGAGGAGAGGGGTAACTATATACAGGAGGAGGGCGGGTTACGTATGTACAGAAGGGGGGGTTAGCTATATACAGGAGGAGGGGGGTTAACTATATACAGGAGGGGGAGGGTTAACTATATACAGGGGGCGGAGGGTTAACTATACAGGAGAGGGGTTAACTATATACAGGAGGGGGGGTTAACTATATACAGGAGGGGGAGGGTTAACTATGTACAGGAGAGGGGAGGGTTAACTATATACAGGAGGGGGGTTAACTATATGCAGGAGGGGGGTTAACTATTTACAGGAGGGGGTTAACTATTTACAGGAGGGGGGGTTAACTATGTACAGGAGGGGTTACTATGTACAGGGGGGAACTATGTACAGGGGGCTTACTATGTACAGGGGGGGTAACTATGTGCGGGGGGGTAACTATGCACGTGGGGGTAACTATGTACAGGGGGGTTACTAGGGGCAGAGGGGAAACTATGTACAGGGGGAGGGGGTAACTATGTACGGGGGGGTGACTATGGCTCTGCCGGGGACACTGATTTAAGGACTGAGGCTGGGAACACTGGTGTAAAGACTGACTGTGCTGGGGGCACCTGATGAAAGGAGGGACTCTGCTGGGGGCACCTGATGCAAGGAAGGACTCTGCTGGGGGCACCTGATGCAAGGAGGGACTCTGCTGGGGTCACCTGATGCAAGGACGGACTCTGCTGGGGGCACCTGATGCAAGGAGGGACTCTGCCGGGGGCACCTGATACAAGGACAGACTCTGCTGGGGACACCTGATGCAAGGACGGACTCTGCTGGGGGCACCTGATCCAAGGACAGACTCTGCTGGGAACACCTGATGCAAAGACAGACTCTGCTGGGGGCACCTGATGCAAGGAAGGACTCTGCTGGTGGCAGGCGACGTAGCCAGTGACAAGCTCAGGGATCCCGCTGATTCGGCATTATGGTGAGTTGAATGATTTCATTTTATATTACAATGTAATAATAGAAATAATGCACTTCAATCATCCTGACACCATAACAATCATGGTGCCGGGATGATTGAAGCGCTAACACCAGGTGTTTGGAGTATCTTTATCTGCTGATTGTTAAACTTTCTAGAATACACATATTTCTATTGTTGTGCAGGATCTGGGGCTGCTGTCCCTTCATTCTTCTCTCCCCCTTTCCCTCTCCATCCCTCATTCATCTCAGACTCTAACCACACCCTTTTGAGCCACGCCCATTTAAACCACGCCCGCTATTTCACGTAAGCCACGCCCATATTTCGCCACGGCGCACTTTGTGCGCCGAAGTTTTCTTTTTTATTGCTATGCCACGCCTACAAACGCATGCCCCCCTAATTATTATACGGCTCCGCCTACAGCCAAAAAAGTGTCCCACAAATTTTATTTTGCAATGTTGGCAACTATGGTCTGGCTGCAATCATTTTAACTGCGGGCAGCCGAAGCTGCTGCCTGTTCACTTCCTGGATTTACACAGACACACAGAGGCACACCTCCAGCACTGCAGCTCCCATTGGCCCTCTTATGACCTATGAGAGAGAGAGAGAGAGAGAGAGAGAGAGAGAGAGAGAGAGAGAGAGAGAGAGAGAGAGAGAGAGAGAGAGAGAGAGAGAGAGAGAGAGAGAGAGAGAGAGCACTGTGCATGATGTTATAAGCCTAGGCTAATGACCAGACAAGAAACAGGAAGTGAGCTGTATAAGGGATTTACTGGCAGAAAAAAAGTAGAGTAGAATTCCAGCTTTACTACTGTATGATATTAATAGTTTGTTTGAGCCAAGCTGGCCCAAGTGAATCATTTTGTTTACATAACTACATCATGTGTTCACTGTAACATTCTATTGTATCTATAGTATGCAGTGCTTTGCTCTAGCAGCAGTACGAGCGACTTCCCACCTGCTTATGGAACTACAGTAAATAGAGTCAGCCTGAATGCGTCTCCGCCATTCAATAGAAGCCTTGTATTTTTATCAGTGAATACAAGGCTTTCTCCGATTGGTTGAGGTAGAAATCTGATTAAAGTATAACTAAAGGCTAAACTTTTTTATTTTTTTTTATTTTTGGATAGAGTTGAGAGGGATTAGAACACTTGTCAGGTTTTTATTGCTGTTTGTGCACCCATTAACCATTTCCTGCCCGCTGTATAGTAAAAAGGATGGTAGGCAGAAGGAACTCTCGTTCTGGGGCACCGTCCCGCAAGGGTGCACAGCGCGGTCGATCCCAGGACACGGCACAACCCCAATCTTTGTAAAGAGCCACGACACGGCTCTTTACCCATGTAATCGGCTGTGTCCAATCACAGCCAGTCACAGGTAAAGAAGGAAGTGCCGTTTATCGGCAGAGTCTGTGGCAAGGAGAGCTGATCAGCGGCATCTCTTCGCAGGGGAGACTTGTACAGTACAGCCCCAATGAATGCCCATCAGTGACACCAATCAGTGCCCATTAGTGATGCCAGTCAGTGCCTGCTCATCAGTGCCACCCATCAGTGCTCATCCATGCCGCCTATCATTGCCCACCAGTGCCACCTATCAGTGCCCATCAGTACCGCTTATCAGTGCTCACCAGTGCCACCTATCAGTGCCCAAAAGTGCAGCATATTAGTGCCTCCTCATCAGTGCCATCTAATGAGTGCCCTTCAGTGCCACCTCATCATTGCCCATAAGTGCCACCTCACCAGTGCCCATCAATGCAGCCTATCAGTGCTGCCTCATCAGCGCACATCAATGAAAGAGAAAAATTACTTAGTTACAAAATTTACTGACAGAAACTAAGAAAAACTGTTTTTTTCCAAAATGTTCAGTCTTTTTTTGTTAGTCAATATTCTCGGCCCATGCAGTCAAGTCTCTCCTACAGGGCATACTGAAGCACCAACCCGTAGTCAGTGGCAAACGCCTACCTATCACGAGTGCCCTCTTCAGAGACAAGTCTGAAATCCTTACGCGTTCTCCGTTTGGGGCTTTGCCCGGCCATCTACCAGGCCTTCTACGGTATCCTACGACCTAGTGAATTTACCGTCAGTGGCTCTGGCAGTCAGACACTGCTCCAACGCCATCTGACTCACTTTTGAACCATTACACCCTTCATCTCACAGTCTGCAAAACGCAACAAAGCTGCCCCGGGGTTGACATCAACCTGTTTTAGACTAACAACGCCTGGTGCCCAGTGATGGTGCTCGACCGTCTACTGTTCCATCTACCCAGTCAATCTGATGGTAGCTCATTGCTACCCTTTCTAACCATCCCCCTGAGTGGCAGCCAGTTTATCAAGCATGTCAGGATCCTCCTAAGTAGGGATGAGCCGAACACCCCCCGGTTCAGTTCGCACCAGAACCTGCGAACGGACCGAAAGTTCGCACGAACGTTAGAACCCCATTGACGTCTATGGGACTCGAACGTTCGAAATCAAAAGTGCTCATTTTAAAGTCTAATTTGCATGGTATTGTCCTAAAAAGGGTTTGGGGACCCGGGTCCTACCCCAGGGGACATGTATCAATGCAAAAAAAACTTTTAAAAACGGCCGTTTTTTCGGGAGCAGTGATTTTAATGATGCTTAAAGTAAAAAAAAAAAAGTGAAATATTCCTTTAAATATCGTACCTGAGGGGTGTCTATAGTATGCCTGTAAAGTGACGCGTGTTTCCCGTGTTTAGAACAGTCCCTGCACCAAATGTCATTTTTAAAGGAAAAAATCTCATTTAAAACTGCTTGCGGGTTTAATGTAATGTCGGGTCCTGGCAATATGGATGAAAATCAGTGAGACAAACGGCATGGGTACCCCCCAGTCCATTACCAGGTCCTTTGGGTCTTGTATGGATATTAAGGGGAACCCCGCACCCAAATTAAAATAAGGAAAGGTGTGGGGCCACCAGGCCCTATATACTCTGAACAGCAGTATACAGGCTGTAGGTTTGTTGTTAAGTAGAATCTCTTTGTAATTTTGAACGGGTACATTTTTAAAGTGTTTAGCTCCAGCCAAAAAATCTTTTTTAAGCTTTTTGGAAAACATAGGGAAGGGTTATCACCCCTGTGACATTTGTTTTGCTGTCTTTCCTCCTCTTCAGAAGATTTCACCTCACTTTTTGTCCCAATGGATTGGAAAGCATCAGTGGAAAGGAGAAATGTTTTTCCCATATTAACTCTTACAGGAGAGAATTTCCCTTCCTAGGGGTAGATTTATTCTCACTTCCTGTTGTCTCCTTCCGTTTGCAAGTAGGAGTCGTTTGTAAGTTAGTTGTTTGAAAGTAGGGTCCTGCCCTATATACTCAGCAGAAATTTGGGCCTTAGGTGTTGCTGTGGCCACAACACTGTAAGCCCTCACAGGGCTCTGCTGTGAAATATTAGATCAAGAATTGTAATTACATGCCCCTGTTGAACAGGAGCTGAAAAATTAGGCCTTAGGCACTGGTGCTGGTGCCACAACACTGCAACCCCTCACAGACACTCTAGTTGGAATGCAGGAACGAGCCCTGCTGCAAAGTATTGCATCAAAAATTGTAATTACACGCCCCTGTTAAACAAGGGCTGAAAAATTGGGCCTTAGGCACTGGTGCTGGTGCCACAACACTGCAACCCCTCACAGACACTCTAGTTGGAATGCAGGAACGAGCCCTGCTGCAAAGTATTACATCAAAAATCGTAATTACACGCCCCTGTTAAACAGGGGCTGAAAAATTGTGCCTTAGGCACTGGTGGTGGCGCCCAGAACCAAAAATGCTCTTACAAGCTATCAGCGTGATGATTGAGGAGGAAGAGGATAATTACTCAGGAATAGTCACTCAGCATCAGCATAGGCAGTCTTTGAAGGGATCTGAGATTTCAAAAAAAATTATTCAGTTACATCAGCATCAGGTGCTTGGTAGCTGGTGGTGATCCAAGACTCATTCATTTTTATGAAGGTCAGTCGATCGACCGAGTCGGTGGACAGACGCACCCTGTGATCGGTTACCACGCCTCCAGCAGCACTGAATGTGCGTTCCGAAAGAACGCTGGATGCAGGACAGGCCAGTAGCTCAATTGCATACTGTGCAAGCTCTGGCCAGTGATCCATCCTCAAGACCCAGTAACCCAGAGGATTTTCGGTGGGAAAGGTGTCCAAGTCTGATCTTGCCCCTAGGTATTCCTGCACCATGTAAAACAGACGCTGGCGATGGTTGCTGGAACCGATCATACCTTGGGGCTGCGGACCAAAAAATTGTCTGAACGCATCGGTCAGACGGCCACCTTCTCCACCGCTCCTTCTTTGACTGACCGAAGCCTCAGCAACACGTTGTCCAGAAACAGGAGTTTGTAACCTCCCAGTCTCTGGGAACGCGTTGCACAGACCTTTCTGCAAGGCCTCCCGAAGATGTTTCATCCTCTGCTCCCTCTGCGATGGCAAGATAAGGTCCGCAACCTTACCCTTGTAACGTGGATCAAGGAGGGTTGCCAGCCAGTATTGGTCCTTCTCCTTGATACCACGAATACGAGGATCCTTACGCAGGCTTTGCAGGATCAGGGAGGCCATGCAGCGTAGGTTTGCTGAGGCATTCAGTCCGGAGTCCTCTGGGTCACTAAGGACGACATGGTCCGCAGCCACCTCCTCCCAGCCACGTACAAGTCCATGTGTTTCTTGGGACTGATCCCTTAAAGACTGCTGCTGATGCTGAGTGCCAGGCTCCACCTCCATACTGACACAATCTTCCTCCTCCTCCTCCTCCTCTTCCTCCTCGTCCTCTTCCTGTGTGATCGGCGGGCACGCAGGAACACTGTCTGGATAAAGGGGGCCTTGAGAGCTAAGGAAGTCCTCCTCTTCCTGCCTCTGTTCTGCCTCAAGTGCCCTGTCCATTATTCCACGCAGCGTGTGCTCCAACAGGTGGACAAGGGGGACAGTGTCACTGATGCATGCACTGTCACTGCTCACCATCCTCGTGGCCTCCTCAAATGGTGACAGGACAGTGCATGCATCCCTGATCATGGCCCACTGGCGTGGGGAAAAAAAACCAAGCTCCCCTGACCCTGTCCTGGTGCCATAGTCGCACAGGTACTCATTGATGGCCCTCTGCTGCGTGTGCAGCCGCTGCAGCATGGCCAACGTTGAGTTCCACCTGGTGGGCATGTCACAGATTAGGCGGTTCTTGGGCAGGTTAAACTCCTTTTGGAGGTCCGTCAGCCGAGCACTGGCATTATATGACCGGCGGAAATGCACACAGACTTTCCTGGCCTGCCTCAGGACATCCTGTAAGCCCGGGTACCTGCCCAAGAACCGCTGCACCACCAAGTTAAGGACGTGAGCCAAACAGGGCACATGGGTCATTTGTCCCTGTCGGAGGGCAGAGAGGAGGTTGGTGCCATTGTCGCAAACCACCATTCCTGCCTTAAGTTGGCGTGGCGTCAACCACCTCTGAACCTGCCCCTGCAGAGCTGACAGAACCTCTGCCCCAGTGTGGCTCCTGTCCCCCAAGCACACCAGCTCAAGCACCGCATGACATCTTTTGGCCTGCGTACTTGCGTAGCCCCTTGAACGACTACGGAGCACCGCTGGTTCCGAGGAAAAGGCCATGGAGGAAGAAGAAGAGGAGGGGGTGGAGGAGAGAGGTGTGTCACAATCATTAGCATTTTGGAGGCGTGGTGGCGGAACAACCTCCAACACTACTGCACCTTGTCCTGCATCCTTCCCAGCTGCCAGCAGAGTCACCCAATGCGCCGTGAAACTTAGGTAACGTCCCTGTCCATGCCTGCTGGACCATGAGTCAGCGGTAATATGCACCTTACCGCTGACCGCCCTGTCCAGCGAGGCATGGACATTGCCTTCCACATGCTGGTAGAGAGCCGGAATCGCCTTCCGTGAGAAAAAGTGGCGTTTGGGTACCTGCCACTGACGAACTGCACATTCCACAAACTCACGGAAGGGGGCAGAGTCTACCAACTGAAAAGGCAGCAGTTGAAGTGCTAGCAATTTTGCCAAGCTAGCATTCAACCGCTGGGCATGTGGATGGCTGGGAGCAAACTTCTTTCGGCGGTGCAGCAGCTGGGGCAGGGAAATTTGCCTGGTACAATCTGACGTCGGTGTACCAAAATCAGATTGCCCACAAGTACGTGGCTGTGACACACCTAATTCTACACCTTCATTCCTCTCAGTGCAGGTCTCAGAGAGGACTGAAGGTCTAGTGGGGTTGGAAATCTCAGCTGATGAGGAGCAAGCAGAGGTCCTCTTTGTTCTTTGGTGTGGGTCTTTTAGATACGCTTGCCAACGAACTGCATGGCAGGTCAACATATGTCTGGTCAAGCATGTGGTACCCAAGCGGGAGATGTTTTGGCCACGCGAGATACGCTTGAGACATATGTTGCAAATAGCAGCGGTGCGATCTGATGCACTCGTCTCAAAAAAGGCCCACACCAAAGAACTTTTTGAATAATGCGCAGAGACTGCAGCGCCCTGCACATGTGGAGCTTTGGGGTGTGATGCAGTCAATGTGCTGCCCTTAGGCTGGCCCCTGGAGGGCATCCTGCCTCGTTGGTGATGTGCCGCCTCCTCCTCCTCCTCCTCCTCCTCTCTCCTATCAGGCACCCACGTTGAGTCAGTGACCTCATCATCCCCTCCCTCCTCATCATTGGAGCAAACCTGGCAGTATGCTGCAGCAGGGGGAGCATGACTGCCAGATTGCTGTCCTTCTTGGGCACCCCCTCTGTCCGTGCTCGTGTTACTGCCTTCATCGAGCTCAATATCATCATCAGAGCCTTCCAAACGCTGGGCATCCTCCTGGAGCATGTACCCAACACTGTGGTCAAACAGTTCGAGGGACTCCTCAGGAGGACATGGTGGGGCTAGGGAAGGAGTCACTGATGACATTGAGCCGAGGGAAGAGGCCGCTGCTTTGCCAGACAAAGTACCCTGGGCATGGGTGAGAGAGGATGAGGAGGATGAGGACGGCTTGGTCATCCACTCGACCAAGTCTTCCGCATGTTGCGGCTCAACATGGCCAGCTGCTGAAAAAAAGGCCAAGCGTGTCCCATGGCCACGTGCTGATGAGGATGCACCGTCTCCACGACCAGCACTAGACACAGAGCCTGCTTGCCCTCTCTTATTGGCTTGTGACTGTCTGCCTCTCCTTCTTGGCCTTCCAGACATACTAATGGCCTGTAGCTGCACTAAGCTGGGATATATATATATATATATATATATATATATATATATATATATATATATGTACTGATACTGCAGCTAGCAAAATCAACTGCCTGCCTGTAGTATGAGAACACCACCAACCTTCTACAGGTAGCTTTAGCTGAACACTGTGAGGTGGACGCACCCCACTAACTTGTAGGTTTAGCAGAACACTGTGAGCAAGACGCACTGCACTAACTGTAAATAGTCTAGCTGCCTGACTGTGGTACTAATAGGATCAAAAGAACACCAGCAATTTTCTTTAAAATACTGTAACAAGACAAGCCTGCCTGTCAGTAAGAAGATAACAGGAACGGATCTAGCTGAACACTGTGAGCAGGACGCACCCCACTAGCTTGTAGGTTTAGCTGAACACTGTGAGGTGGACGCACCCCACTAACTTGTAGGTTTAGCTGAACACTGTGAGCAGGACGCACCCCACTAACTTGTAGGTTTAGCAGAACACTGTGAGCAGGACGCACTGCACTAACTGTAAATAGTCTAGCTGCCTGACTGTGGTACTAATAGGATCAAAAGAACACCAGCAATTTTCTTCAGGTAGCTGTATTTACTGTAACAAGACAAGCCTGCCTGTCAGTAAGAAGATAACAGAAACGGATCTAGCTGAACACTGTGAGCAGGACGCACCCCACTAGCTTGTAGGTTTAGCTGAACACTGTGAGGTGGACGCACCCCACTAACTTGTAGGTTTAGCTGAACACTGTGAGCAGGACGCACCCCACTAACTTGTAGGTTTAGCAGAACACTGTGAGCAGGACGCACTGCACTAACTGTAAATAGTCTAGCTGCCTGACTGTGGTACTAATAGGATCAAAAGAACATCAGTAATTTTCTTTAAAATACTGTAACAAGACAAGCCTGCCTGTCAGTAAGAAGATAACAGGAACGGATCTAGCTGAACACTGTGAGCAGGACGCACCCCACTAGCTTGTAGGTTTAGCTGAACACTGTGAGGTGGACGCACCCCACTAACTTGTAGGTTTAGCTGAACACTGTGAGCAGGACGCACCCCACTAACTTGTAGGTTTAGCGGAACACTGTGAGCAGGACGCACTGCACTAACTGTAAATAGTCTAGCTGCCTGACTGTGGTACTAATAGGATCAAAAGAACACCAGCAATTTTCTTTAAAATACTGTAACAAGACAAGCCTGCCTGTCAGTAAGAAGATAACAGGAACGGATCTAGCTGAACACTGTGAGCAGGACGCACCCCACTAGCTTGTAGGTTTAGCTGAACACTGTGAGGTGGACGCACCCCACTAACTTGTAGGTTTAGCTGAACACTGTGAGCAGGACGCACCCCACTAACTTGTAGGTTTAGCAGAACACTGTGAGCAGGACGCACTGCACTAACTGTAAATTGTCTAGCTGCCTGACTGTGGTACTAATAGGATCAAAAGAACACCAGCAATTTTCTTTAAAATACTGTAACAAGACAAGCATGCCTGTCAGTAAGAAGATAACAGGAACGGATCTAGCTGAACACTGTGAGCAGGACGCACCCCACTAGCTTGTAGGTTTAGCTGAACACTGTGAGGTGGACGCACCCCACTAACTTGTAGGTTTTGCTGAACACTGTGAGCAGCACGCACCCCACTAACTTGTAGGTTTAGCAGAACACTGTGAGCAGGACGCACTGCACTAACTGTAAATAGTCTAGCTGCCTGACTGTGGTACTAATAGGATCAAAAGAACACCAGCAATTTTCTTCAGGTAGCTGTATTTACTGTAACAAGACAAGCCTGCCTGTAAGAAGATAACAGAAATGGATCTAGCTGAACACTGTGAGCAGGACGCACACCACTAGCTTGTAGGTTTAGCTGAACACTGTGAGGTGGACGCACCCAACTAACTTGTAGGTTTAGCTGAACACTGTGAGCAGGACGCACCCCACTTACTTGTAGGTTTAGCAGAACACTGTGGGCAGGACGCACTGCACTAACTGTAAATAGTCTAGCTGCCTGACTGTGGTACTAATAGGATCAAAAGAACACCAGTAATTTTCTTTAAAATACTGTAACAAGACAAGCCTGCCTGTCAGTAAGAAGATAACAGGAACGGATCTAGCTGAACACTGTGAGCAGGACGCACTGCACTAAATGTAAATAGTCTAGCTGCCTGACTGTGGCACTAATAGGATCAAAAGAACACCAGTAATTTTCTTCAAAATACTGTAACAAGACAAGCCTGCCTGTCAGTAGGAATATAACAGGAACGGATCTAGCTGAACACTGTGAGCAGGACGCACTGCACTAAATGTAAATAGTCTAGAAGATAACAGGAACGGATCTAGCTAAACTGAATACAGTGTATATATATATATATATATATGCAACACCTGGGATGCATATATATACACAATACACTTTAAGTGCAGCTAACTGACTGACTGTCCTGCCTAATCTAGCTAACTCAAATGAAATGACACTGTCTCTCTCTCTCTCTAAGCACACCGGAACACACTGCACAGGGCCGCCGTGTAGGCGGCCTTATATAGTGTGGGGCGTGTACTAAATCCCCTGAGCCATAATTGGCCAAAGCCTCCTTGGCTTTGGCCAATTATGGCTCTCTGTTAAGGCGGCGCTGTGATTGGCCAAGCATGCGGGTCATAGTGCATGCTTGGCCAATCATCAGCAAGCAATGCACTGCGATGCCGCAGTGAATTATGGGCTGTGACGCACCACACGAATTTGGCGCGAACGGCCCATATCGTTCGCAATTCGACGAACGATCGAACAGCCGATGTTCGAGTCGAACATGGGTTCGACTCGAACACGAAGCTCATCCCTACTCCTAAGCAACTTGGGCTTCAACCCCAGTCAAGTCTCTCGACATTCCTTCCGGATTGGAACAGTCTCAGCTGCCTCCCAGCATTGAATACCAGACCATGTAATCAAGAAACTAGGCCGCTGGAAGTCCGCCTGTGTTGCCATATACATCCCAAACCCTCAGGAAGAAATGGCACAAACCTTCACCAAGCTGATTCAATAACCACAAGAATCAATAAAGAGTTAATCCCCTATCTGAGTCTTTTGCCCTCTTTTCTTGGCAAACTGACCAGACCACCAAGGCACACTTCAGGTCTATTTATGTTGTAATTCTTTTCACATGCTTATGTGATCCACATCTCTCTCGGTCATAGGGCCACGACCATAAATAAGAAGGCCAGTATGGTGGCCTGAATTTATAGGAGGAGCCCGGAGGGTATTTAAGCAGCCCACTCACCCATGCTATTTGTCGGTTCAGTGTGCGATACCCTCCCGCCCTTCCCTTTTTCAGAGCACTTCTCAGCACATCCTTGTTCATAAATTACCCATTACTTACTGTGGGTATGCCCCCTTTTCTTGGCATACGGACCAGACCACAAAGGCACACTTCAAACACTTGTCACGTGTTTATGTGATCCACATCTCTCTCAGTCATAAGGCCATGAATATACCGTATATATCGCCAGCACACAGTGGATCTTTGAAGTAGCCAAATGTTTATTAACCACTTCGAATCCAGTCCAATTCTGACACTTCGCTCCTACATGTCAAAAATCATCATTTCTTTGCTATAAAATTACGGTACATAGAACCCCCAAACATTATATATGTTTTTTTAGCAGAGACCCTAGAGAATACAATGGCGGTCATTGCAACTTTTTATCTTGCACGGTATTTGCGCAGCAATTTTTCAAACGCGTTTTTTTTGAAAAAAAAAACTGTTTCATGCTTTAAAAAAAAACAAAACAGCAAAGTTAGCCAAATTTTTTGCAATGTGTGATAGATGAAGTTACGCTGAGTAAATAGATACCTAACATGTCATGCTTCAAAATTGCACACACTCGTGGAATGGCGCCAAACTTTGGTACTTAAAAATCCCCATAGGCAACGCTTTAACATTTTTTACTGGTTACATGTTTTGAATTACAGAGGAGGTCTAGGGCCAAAATTATTGCTCTTGCTCTAATGTTCGCGGCGATACCTCACATTTTCATATGTGGGCGGGACCTACGTATGCGTTCGCTTCTGCCTGTGAGCTCACGAGGACAGGGGAGCTTTAAAATTTTTTTTTTTTTTTTTATTGTTAATTTTACTTAAAAATTTTTATTTTGACACTTTTTAAAAAAAAAAAATTTTTTGATCACTTTTATTCCTATTACAAGGAATGTAAACATCCCTTGTAATAGGAATATGACATGATCGGTCTTCTTTACAGTGAGATATGGGGTCAATAAGACCCCACATCTCACCTCTAGGCTGGGAAGCCTAAAATAAAAAAAAAACAAAAAAAAAAGATCACCGCTTCCCAGCCGAAGCGGCGCCGTTTTTTTTAATGCAGAGGCCGGGCGTGACGTCATAACATCGCGCCCGGCCTCCGAACGATCATAGAGACTCCGGCGACCATCTGGTCCGCCGGAAATCTCTATGATCTACATCCGGCGCCGGCGGATCTGCTATCCGGCTCACCGATCGCTGAGGTGAGTCGGTAGAAGCAGCGGAGGGCGGCGGGAGGGGAGGACATCCCCTCTCGCCGCCCGTAAGAACGATCAAGCGGCGGAACAACCGCTATGATCATTCTTATGGTGTACGGAATCGCCGGCTGAAAATGCCGGTATCTGAATGATGTCTGTAGCCTCAGGCATCATTCAGATATAACCCCCGAAAGTCGAGGCCGTCATATGACAAGAGGTTAAAGTGAACACATTGCAGCAAAGAATTGCAATGTTTTAGAGCAGTATAGGGCCCTGTCATCATGCAAGTCATGAATGGATCCTGCATGGCCCTGAAGCATCCCAATTCTTTGCTGTGATTTGATCATTTATTCAAATTTTGGAAGATCCACACACTATGTGAAAATCGGGCGAACGAGCATCCAAATTTCTCCATTGTTTCACAGCAAGTCGGAACCGAGGAAGGAAATAACGTACGAAAATTCTAGTATGACAAAGGCTTTTTTTTTGTTTATTGTTACTGATCATGCCTTTCATTTCTGTTGTTTCTCGTACAAAAATCTTACACGTTAAACTAAAATAGTTTGTTCTATTCATGTACAAAAAACAGTTGAGTTTGTCCCTTCAGAAATTTTTGTTTGCAAAGTCTGAATCTGATTTTAAAGGTTGTGTACGCACTATATGAAAATTGAATGATCGTACCTTGTACGGAATTTTTCTTCCAATTTTCCCATAGTGTGTACCCCCCTTTAGCCTCAATACAAGGGTAATTATTTCCTGCCCCCGAAGTTCAGCTTTAATGAAACGTGATTGAATATCAAGTGCAACACCTCTAGCTTATATGGAATACCCTGTAAGTGTAAAATAGGTACATTTTTAAACCCCAAATATCCTCCCTATAGACTCTACAGAACAGGTTATCTTCCAAACTGAAAACAATAAAAATATGCGGATATAAAACCAATGAAGCATAAAAAGCCATTACTTACGAATTTCCTCAATTACCAGCTGCTGATATCAAGCGTTTCATAGTTATATTAAATTAATTAAAAATGTGCTTTCATGAAATGATTTTCCCAGAATGACTTGTCATGTTGCCAGTCTCCCGCAGATCCAATTAACCTATTTATTATGGGCTCAGATATCACATACATATCTGTGTTGTGTATCCAGCTCTGTTTAACTTATGCTAATTGTTTTGTCATTAGGGATCAGATATTTGCTCTTGAAATCTCTCTGTGTAATTGTCATGAATGAATAATGTGCAAGTTTTTGGTTTATTATCCCGATTTCATTCATGCTATAGCTATTGATGCTACTTTATATTCATAGGCTCTAATAAGGCTAATTAAATTGTTAGGGTCACTGGCAATATTTAGTTCTTTTTCAGCACTTTTTAAAGTGGAACTTTACCCATAACAACTTGATAAAAAGTAATCAAATATGATAAATATGTGGCGCTAGCCTATCCTTGTGTACCAATTCCAAATACGGGAAAACCACAAAATGCTGCAAAAATATATAAATAAATATAACTTCCTCTTACAAGTGCAGTGTGCATATATGATAGCAATACCCTATGATGACCAGATGAGGTCTAATTCAATATATAATTAATTTACCATAAATCCAAAAAAATATAGTGCATCAAAATATTATATTATGATTCCTCCTGCTCATAAACATACAAAATATATTAAAGTGCTCTGTGCAAAATGCAACTCCTGTTGCGATTATTAAAGCAAAAATAAAAAAGTGACACAATGTACAAAATTACCATAAAGTGCATATGTGCGACTGAAGATGCAACTAAGAATTCAATGATTAATTAATTAGCCATAAATCCAAAAAAATAGTGCATCAAAATATTGTAGTATGATTCCTCCTGCTCATAAACATACAAAATATATTAAAGTGCTCCTTGCAAAATGCAACTCCTGTTGCAATTATTAAAGCAAAAATTACAAAGTCACACTATGTGCAAAATTACCATAAAATGCATATGTGCAACTGAAGATGTGACTACGAGCCCCGCATCCACATATAGGCGATACAGTACATCTAAAGTCACAGTTGTGCAATGAAGTCCACAAAAACGCTGTTTCATGCAATGTGACTCGTAATTGAATTCTTAGTTGCATCTTCAGTCGCACATATGCACTTTATGGTAATTTTGCACATTGTGTCACTTTTTTATTTTTGCTTTAATAATCGCAACAGGAGTTGCATTTTGCACAGAGCACTTTAATATATTTTGTATGTTTATGAGCAGGAGGAATCATAATATAATATTTTGATGCACTATATTTTTTTGGATTGATGATAAATTAATTATACATTGAATTAGACCTCATCTGGTCATCATAAGGTATTGCTATCATATATGCACACTGCACTTGTAAGAGGAAGTTATATTTGATTATATATTTTTGCAGCATTTTGTGGTTTTCCCGTATTTGGAATTGGTACACAAGGATAGGCTAGCGCCACATATTTATCATATTTGAATGCTTGTCTGTCAGGGTTGTGTGAGTACACTGATCTATGTTGGCAGCTGCTTATCTGGTACTATCTTTTATCTATTTAGTTTGTGGTTTTGCGCACTAGTTCCTGCATTTTATTTGATAAAAAAGTAATGTTCTTAAGCCAGAGACATATGTTCCACATTAATAATTATGCTACCAAAATGAGTGTGTGCTGTAAATTGCCTCCAGCATTGTTCCTAATTCTGCTTGCTGGAGGCTGCCATTTTGCTAAAGCCCAGAGCCCCTGAACAGAAGTAAATCTTTAGGCTGTCAGCGGATCAGCCCCTACAATTTTGGCACTGTGCCACAAAAATAGAGAGCAACTGAGCATGTGCAGAGCAAGCTGAGACAGTGTATTACTGGATTTTAACCACTTCAGCACTGGGCACTTTTACCCCTTTTCTTCCCAGGCCATTTTTCAGCTTTCAGCGCTGTCACACTTTGAATGACAATTGCGCGGTTGTGCAACACTGTACCCAAACAACATTTTTATCATTTTGTTCACACAACTAGAGCTCTTTTTGGTGGCATTTAATCACCGCTGGGTTTTTTACTTTTTGCTAAATAAACTAAAAAAGACTGGAATTTTGAGAAAAAAATGTGTTTTCTTCGTTCCGGTTATACATTTTTGCAAATAAATAATTGTTCTTCACAAACTTAGATCAGAGTGTATTCTGCTACATTTCTTTGATGAAAATAACCCAAATCAGTGTTTATTATTTAGTCTGTGTGAAAGTTATAAAGTCCACAAACTATGGTATATATTTGAAAACTTATCAGTTCTGATGTACTGACAGACTGTCTCATTTGAGGAGCGAAAATTCAGGACAGTACAAATACCCCCCAAATGACATCTTTATGGAAAATAGACAGTTCAAAGTATTTAGTAAGATCCGTGGCGAGTTTTTTAAAGTTGTCATTTTTTTGTCACAATTTTTTGAAAAAATGTAAAAACATTTATTTTACATACTGTCACCAGTGCAGTAGAGTGTTATCATATAACTGGTGTGGAGGTGATCAGGGACACTGACTGGTGACAGTATGAAAAAAAATATAGTGTTTTTTATTTTTAAATCACATTTTTTTTTTTTTTTAACACATTGTAACAAGAGCAATATAATGTTATCATACTACTCTGGGGAAGTGATCAGGATTTTTAATTTTTTTTACACAGTGCACTACATTGCTACAGTATAAGCAAGCATTTTACTGAATGAAACTGTTTTTTTTTTTTCAAGAACATTTAACATCTTTAATGAGTACAAAGCACAGACTGTGTTTAGTGCTTGTAGCCTCTGCTTGCTCTGCGACCTCTAGCGCGCTCAAACTTTCTACCCTTAGAATGAACGTAGGGCTTGGTGTGACTGTGTGGAGTACCAGGTGCCTTCCCAAAGTGTCTGTACACCTCCCGCCCCTTGCGAGGACCTGAAAGCAGAACAGTGTTCTGGCCTTTGGGGGCAGCGAGAGCCAACTGGTCAAATGTCAAAATTTGTCCACCAGTTTTAAGAATTCTTCTGCGTGCTCCAGAAGACACTTTAAGCGCACACCTTGAGTTTGGGGATATATTGAATTCTCACATCATCTGTGATGCATCCAACCATCACAGCAGTTTTGCTTTCACACCCAGGAAGCTTCATCTTACAAATCAAACGGGACAGAGAGAGGGGTGGCCTGTTGTTACGGCTCATGAACAGACGTCTCAAAACCACTTTGTTGAAGATGGCATTTGTCCGACGAGCCAAGAAACGGTATAACTTAACCAGAAGTCTCAGGTAGAATGAAACTGATTTATTCAGTTTGTTTTGATTAGCTGTGATTGGCCAGAGCTAATTACATGGTACAAATGGGCTTTGATTGGCCCTGTCTCTACCATGTGATCACACTGACAAATCGCAGCTAGCAACACAATTGTACACAATGGACGCATGAAAGGAAGCCATCCATTGTGTACAACTGTTATGTGAGCCATCGGCTGTGTCCAGTGGACGTAGCTGGTGACAGATCGCGGCTGCGCACAGGGCGCGATCCGGGAGGACATCATATGACATCCACCCGGATCGAAGAGAGGCGCGCCCAGCCATCATCTTGTTATAGGCTGGGTGGGGACAGTATAGGCACTTAGATGATTTCAGGCAAAAGTAGCCTGAAGTCATCTAGCAGGACTTAATTTTCTGACTGAAGTTACACTTTTTTTTTTTTTCTATGAAAAGACAAAAAGTTTATTGATGATCAGCACAAGGTTACAGTCAAAAATACTGAAGTTCCACTTTAAATTGAACTCTACGCCATAACTCTTTATTTTTCTCTTTCAGTTTAGTAGGGAAGTTACTGCTAGGTCCATGCTGTTTAGCCAAGGGGAAGGAAACTCTGCAGTAGGTGCATCATGAGTATGCAAGGAAAGTCCCATTAAATAGAGAATCTATCTATTATTAAGATGCATAAAAGATTGCCTCCGTATATGAATGAAATGTATTTGTCCATACATGTGCAGAAGTGAGGGACCAACTTGTGCTACATAGCATGGCTCTCACAGGAGCGTGGACAGTTATCCTTTAAATGTATTCTCTGTATTAAGGTAAAAAAACACTCCACTACTTGTCCTACCTTGCCATTCCTTAACACATACCTGCCTCCATGTCACCAGAGCAGCGCTGTCTCGGCTCCAGCTCCGTACCCCTCACTTCCTGGTCTCACAGGAGTAACGGAGGGCATCAACTAAGGCTTCTACAACTGTCAGACTCCTGTAAATAGGAAGCGGGGGTGTATCTTATCGGTGCTGTGTGTGTGTCTATGGACGCACACAACCCGCTTTGGGAGCATGCATGCACAAGTGCCTCTTTAGCACCAGCTTGCTGCAAGAGGCGCTCAGAGGAGGGAGAAGCTGACAGCGCCGACATAAGAGGAAGAAAACAACCTTTCTGTGCAATATTGTTGCAAAGAGCAGATAAGTATTGTCTCATCCAGAGATGTGTCAGCCGCATAAGAATCCCCCCATCTCTGGAGTCCCGGGGGCTGACCAAAGACAGCCCAACCACGCTCTATGAACTCAATAGGAAAAAGCTGTACATTTTGTATAAACTGAATGGCTGCTGTCATTAGGGTGCAGCCTGGAGACTTGTACTGCAGCGTTTGTGTTGAGTGGGGCTGGCACCTATTATGGATGTTGAGCTGAGAGTCTCTACACATGAGGCTTCGGGTGGTGCTGTATGGTTTGCCATGCACATTGATGATACCAGATCTCATCCAACTTCTTTGAATCAAGACATGACACACTGCAACCTCTCCTGGGATCACCAGTCTCTAAAACAGCCTTTCTCAACCTTTTTAACATGCAGGAACCCTTGAAATAACTTTCTGGTCTCAGAGAATCCCTGCTAATATTTACTTTATCTCAGCTCATGGCAGATTAGTGGTATGATCACTGGGAATAATGTTCCAAATATTTTGGGTCATTAGGAAGAATCCCCCCCCCCCTTACAGATAGCTAAAGAGATCACTGCTGTCAATGGATATTTTTTCTAAGAGGCATATAATCAAGATACAAGAAATTGTGTGGGACTTTAAATATTATAGACAGAGACTAACTGGCTATATACAGTGCTCAGCATAAACGAGTACACCCCTTTTAAACAGTAAGATTTTAATCAATATCTTAATCTCAAGAACAATTTCCAAAATTTTGAGTTTTATAGAACGTTTGTTTAGCTCATTACATGAAAGTAAGGTTAATAATATAACTTTAACTTACAAAATCTTCAGTTTTACTCAAATTAGTTGATGCAAAAATGAATACACCCCACAACAAAAACTACTACATCTAGTATTTTGTATGATCTCCATGATTTGTAAGGGCAGCACCAAGTCTTCTAGGCATGGAATGAACAAAATGGCGACATATTGCAACATCTATCTTTTTCCATTCTTCAAGAACAAACTCTTTTAGAGCCTGGATGCTGGATGGGAAGTGATGCTCAACTTGTCTCTTCAGAATTCCCCATAGGTGTTCGATTGGGTTCAGATCAGGAGACATACTTGGCCACTGAATCACTTTCACCCTATTCTTCTTCAGAAATGCAACAGTGGCCTTAGATGTTTTGGATCATTGTCATGTTGGAAAAGTGCACTACAACCAAGGGCACGGAGTGATGGTAGCATCTTCTCTTTCAGTACATCTGTGAATTCATGATACCATCAATGAAATGCAGCTCCCCGACACCAGCAGCACTTATGCAGCCCCACAGAAGGTCACTGCCACCACCATGCATTTTTCTTTGTATTCCTCACCTTACAGTTTTGAAGCCATTAGTTCCAAAAACATTTATCTTGGTCTCATCACTCCAGAGTACAGAGTCCCAGTAGTCCTCTTCTTTTTCAGCATGGGCCCTGGCAATTCTAGGTGGCTTTTTTGTGCATGGAATTTAGGAGAGGCTTCCCTCATGGACGACACCCATGCATGCAATTCCTCTGCAGTGTACGCCGTATTGTGTCACGGAAAACAATCACCCCAGTTTGGCTTTCTACTTCTTTAGCTAACTGCAGTGAACTTGCATGGTTATTTTCTTCAACCCTTCTCATCAGAAGACGCTCCTGTCGAGGTGTTAACTTCAGTGGATGGCCTGGACGTCTCTGTGAGATGGTTGCAGTTCCATCTTTATTACATTTCTGTATCACTGTTGCTACATTATTCTGACTGCTTTGCTAATCTTCTTGTAGCCTTTACCTTTCCTGTGTAAAGAAATGATTTTCTTTCTCAGGCCTTATGACATTTCTCTTCCATGTGGACCCATTGCTGACAGCATGAAATGGGAAGGGCTTTTCTTTGTTAAGGAACACCCTTTAATAATCAACTGTCTGCTGGACACCTGTTTAATGCATAACTAGACATGTAGTTGAATTCTTGTTAATAAGGATTTTGTTGTCTAAAATTTAGCTTTGCTCCTAAGACTTTCATTGGAGTGCATTAATTTTAGAAAAAGGGTCTTGAATGAATTTGTTAGGAAAAATATCTTTTTGTGTGTGCAAATGAACAAATCTTGGTTGCAATCAATTGTCCGCATTTGTGGGAGTATTTTGTAGTATAGTGTCCCACAGAAAATGCTGATTCTGAAAACACTGTATAAAAATATAAAAATGTTATTGATAATATCACAAATATATTAAAAAAGTTTTTTAAAAAAAAACATATCCACAGGTTAGCCAACCAAGATAGTATCTTTCCTGGCCATGGGATCTGTCTATGGGGCCAAGATACTATCTTGGATGGTTAACCTGTGGATATGTTTTTAACCTGTTCCGGACCACCGCACGCCGGTATACGTCCTTACGTTGAAGAAGGATATTGTTGTTATGGCAGCAGCTAGCTGCCATAACTTCGGTATCCTCTTGCTCGGCAGGCGGTCCGGTTTCCAATAATATCGGTCTCTGCGGGGGGGTTGCTGCGAGATCACTTTTATCAGCGGCGCGAGAGGGGCCCTCCCTCCTGCCCCAGTACCCTCCGCTGCTTACCGGAGCCATCGGCAGTGGCGGAGGCGATCGGATCCTTTCTGCTCTGTGGCATGGAGACGAGTGAGGGGAAGATGGCCCCCACCCGTCTCCATAGCCTTGCTGGGCGGAAGCGACGTCAAAACGTCACTTCCGCCCATAGCTCTTAAAGCGCCATTTTTTATTTTTTTTTAGATTAAATTTTTTTTTTTTTGCATTTTCATTTAACTATGAGATCTGAGGTCTTTTTGACCTCAGATCTCATATTTAAGAGGTCCTGTCATGCATTTTTTATTATAAGGGATGTTTACCTTCCTTGTAATAGGAAAAGTGACACCAATTTTTTTAAAAAAAGAACAGTGTAAAAATAAAAAATAAAAGGTCAAATAAATAAGAAAAAAACATTTTTTTAAACGCACCCCGTCCCGCTGAGCTTGCATGCAGAAACGAACGCATACGTGACTAGCGCCCGCATATGAAAACGGTGTTCAAACCACACATGTGAGGTATTGCCCTGATCAGTGGAGCGACAGCAATAATTCTAGCCCTAGACCTCCTCTATAACTCAAAACATGCAACCTGTAGAATTTTTTAAATGTCACCTATGGAGATTTTGTCGCCATTCCACGAGTGGGCGCAATTTTGAAGCCTTGGAAGATGGCCCCAGTCAGTGAGGATCGGGAGGGGGCGGAGCCTGATGGAGGAGTGTGTTGCCGGAGGAAGTGGCGGAAAGGGACGGGAGAAGAGCAGCCAGCAATTAGTCAGCATGGTGGAGGAAAAGGCAAGACTGTCAGTTCACAGGCTGTCAGGTCAGCGACGCCTGTCTGACAGCAGCAGTGCTTCCGAAGTGAGGATGGCCCCACCGCTATCTCACACCACGGCCTCTGGGTCTTCGCCACCCGGGCGGCTTCACGGTCAAGAGAGTGAAGAGCGGGATGACCGGTCGGAAGGGGAGCTGTTGGAGGAAGAGGAGCCAACAGTGCCAGCAAGGGTGAACACCGCGACGGCTGTGGGGATTGTGCCTAGTCAGCTTGGTAAGTCAATTACTTCAGTATCGTTGTCTGGGGCAGTACAGGAGTTATTAGGGGGGGTTACAGTGGGTACGTTAGCGCAAGGGGGTCGGGGGACACAGTCGGGAGGGGACAGGCCGGAACAGCAGCTGGTTCCCTCCTGCCAGTGCAGGGTCCGGCCACCAACTGACAGAATTCTTACAGGGACTGCGGACCTTAATGGGAAGATTTGAAGGGGGACATGGGCAGCCTCCCCAGGTGGCCCCATTGACGGCACCAGTGACTGAGTCCGGGGAGGGAGTAATGGGGCGGGGGGGGATAGGAGTACCCTGGGCAATCTCACCTCCTGGACAATCCGGGGTTGGAGGAGTGGTAGTGGAGGCAGAAAAAGCAGGGTCCACAGAGAAGGCGGAAAGGTCCGACGTGGTTAGGTTGGCTGATGCTGCGAGGTGCGAGGTTTACGTCTGCTTCGAGGGCCCCTTGGGAGCACATCTGAAGCAGGAGGTCAGGGAGAGGATTCAAAAAGGTGAGTATGTGGAAATTTTTTCTCTGCTACCATTGGAAAAATTTAATTTGGACAGGGCGTTTGCCATCATGGCGAGCGTAATTGGGGAGAAGAGCCCCGAACATTGTTCGGCGTTATTCTGTTACACGGATGCTATTGGAGAAGCACATAGGGTATATGGGGGTACTGCTTGGCTGAGATATGACGAGCAGTTCAGACAGCGAATGGCGTGACAAGTTGGGTATCAATTTACTCGGCGTAACATTATCTTTCACAATATAAAAAAAAAATTGGGCTAACTTTACTGTTGTCTTATTTTTTAATTCAAAAAAGTGTATTTTTTTTCCAAAAAAAGTGTGCTTGTAAGAGCAAGTATTGCAACGACCGCCATTTTAATCTCTAGGGTGTTAGAAAAAAAATGTATAATGTTTGTGGGTTTTAAGTAATTTTCTAGCAAAAAAACTGTTTTTAACTTGTAAACAACAAATCTCAAAAAGAGGCTTGTGGTTAAAAAACCTTTGTTTTAATATATTTGTGGTACTTTCAATAAAAATGTATATTTTTATACATAACCAGTTTGTCTCTATCTATAATATACCCAAGGAGGTACATTTAAATTCCCACACAATTTCTTGTATCTTGATATATATTATAAGGGGAATGGTACCTCCGAAGACTAGGAAATCTATAACGCCCTACCTCCACACACAAAACTTTGGTTATCTATAAAGGCAGAAATTGCTTATTCATAAACTAATAGTATCCAGTCCAGAAGCACAAATTAGTGCACCATCCAATACTATAGCAGAGCTCCTGTCAGTCCTTATACTGACTGATATTCATATGTTTAATCATATGAGGAACAAATGGGTGACAGTTGGTGAGTATAAAGTCCAAAAAGCAGATGGTGGTCCTAGTGGTTAAAGAAATAGGCATGCACCATACACCAAGATCCACAACGCGTGTGTCACACTCCCCTAGGGGTTCAAACTCACCAGCAATATGTATATCACAAGCCTTGATGTAAATCAGAGAGCTGTCATCCAAATAGCAGGTAGGGTTAGAGCTGCATGTCACTCCATAGATGGTCAGACATAAAAAGAAAAACTCCACATAACAGAGTGACATGCAGGTCTAACCCTACCTGCTATTTGGATGCCAGCTCTCTGATTACATCAAGGCTTGTGATATACATATTGCTGGTGAGTTTGAACCCCTAGGGAAGTATGACGCACACAGTGTGGATCTTGGTGTATGGTGCACGCTTATTCATTAACCACTAAGACCACCATCTGCTTTTTGGACTTTATACTCACCGTCACCCATTTGTTCCTCATGTGATTAAACATATGAATGCCGGTCAGGATAAGAGGACTGACAGGAGCTCTGCTATAGTACTGGATGGTGCACAAATTTGTGCTTCTGGACCGGGTACTATTAGTTTATGAATGAGCAATTTCTGCCTTTATAGATAACCAAAGTTTTGTTTGTGGAGGTAGGGTGTTATAGAGTTCCTAGTCTTCGGAGGTACCATCCCCTTTATAATATATATCAAGATACAAGAAATGTTTTTGTTTAGCGGCTGCTTTTTATTTATTTGTTTTTATTGCCTTTTTTTTACTTTATGAGTAACATAGCGCTGAGTTGGTGTAAGTAGGCCTTCTAGTACACTTAGATTATTCCAGAAATTGCTCATTGCTTAAGGAATCCCTAGCAACCTCTGGAGGACCCCTAGTTGAAAAAGGCTGCTCTAACCTGTATTACCCTCCCATGGGGTTGATTGCAGAGAATCCAGCGATCAAGCCTGTATGAGGGTGAACAGCCTTAGAAAGGGGTGGTCCCATACAGGACTGCAAGTGTGTCCAGAGTTTATAACGTTGGATGAGATCTTAAGTCAGCTGTGTGCAGGTCTTTTCTTTCCTACACAGGTTATTGTAAGTTTACAGACTGATGTTACCATTTGTCTGAAAACCCTTTAGAGAAGGAAGAATCTTTTGCCACGTTCTCAGGATTTGTTACTTACAAAGAAGAGTAATTCTCAAATAAAATAAACTTAAATAAATAAAAATATTAAAGCCCATTATTCTGCATCTAAGGTTACCCAGGTCACATTGTGCAGTATCTGCTGAAACTGTAACTGGTTATGTAGTGTTAAAGTCTACCTACAAGGAAACAAAAATGATCATTTAGGTCTAGGGTACCAGAAAAAGTAGTTCCTGCAGCTGGCACTCTCCTCTTTACCTCATTGGTGGAGTGTCCCGTGGCATCCTCACGTCCAATTCAAGGATATGGGTCCTGTATTGTACAGGATGAGGTCAGTGGGCATGCAAGCACCGCTGCGTAGGGGAGAAGAGGTGGCGGGTACTGGTCTAGCAGTATGGAGGGAGCCTGTAAGAGTGGGGGATTGAATAAGTAAAACCCCACTGCAAGGGGAGCATTTTTGTTTTCCCCGGACTTGTTATGTACAGACTGTAATGCGTGTGGCCAGTTTTATAGCAAAGAAAGGGGGTGGGGATATTAAATATTGATGACCAAACTGCAAAGCAATTGCTGGACAGAGATTTCAATTCTGGTACAAGCCCAAAGCTTTATTAATTAATTATTTGTATTACAATTGGAGCATCCAAAAACGAATGATACAGATATACAGTATATCTTTTCACTTTACACATTTATAAACAAGTTTTTTGTTTTGCCTGGAGTTCTCCATTAGCATCTGTTAAAGTATATGTGAACTCGCACCATATAAAACAACCCAAAAACACTATAAATACCTTCCCCCCTTTTTTTTTATAAGTGATTACATACCCTCTTTTCTTAGCTGCATAAGGAGCTCAGAGAGGTGGGGGAGGAGAAACAGCAGTACCCTGGTCTTCCTGATGAATAACTGTGTGGGGGAGGGGGGGCGTGTGAGAACAAGTCCAATCATTGGAGGAGAGCAGGCTGAGTTTCCAGCACAGCTAGGAAACTGACCACGCTGTGTTCTCCTACTTAGTGTGATTAGTTTTTAATAGGAAAGCAAAGGAACTGGCAGGAACACCGGGGATTTCACACAAAGGAGCAATACAAAGAGAACAGGAGACTTTCTCATACAAGTACGTGGTACAACAGGCACATATCAGGAATATGAAATGCTGGGTTTACATATTCTTTAAACTCTCTTTAGCTGGCCACAAATATCAGTTTTCAACAAATTTACATCTGTTTTAACTACACATAAAGAAAGATGGTAGTGTTGCCCTTAGCAATCAAATCCCATCTGTCACTTATGTGGAACAGGCTGGAATACAAACTCTGATTGCTTTTAGTACAAACACATTACACTTCATTTTCATGAATGTGCTCCTCTGTATCTCATAAAGGGGCACTATAGAAGGTACATACTAGTCCCATGTGCAAACTGTAATATAGTGAGGCCCGGAATGAGACTGACTAAAAGGAGGGGTAATGTAGGGCCGGGCATGACAGTGTGTTCAATGGACACGGAAGGGGTTAAAAAATTAGGTTGAAAGGTAATATGGGTAAAGGGGAGGTAAGAGAGTTAACTTGGAAAAAAAGGGGTGTGGTGATATTTAAGGGCGGGAGGAGCAAGAGAGGTCAGTGTGAGGAAGAATTGATCAGAGGAGGCAGTTTTTTCACTACTGCTCCTCCACAATGGCCGCTGTGGAAGCAATTTTGAAAAAGTTGAGAAGGGCGGCAGCACATAGGGGACCCGAATGGTTGCGGCAGCAAGTTGGGGACATCGGAGATGAGGAACCGAGCGGATCGGCGGCGGGTGAGGTGTCCTACCGCGCGCGGAGGTCGCGGCCTCCGGCGCGTTTTTCGCCAGGGCCTACATCGCGGCCCGTTCAGAGCACTAGGAGTCCGAGGGAGGTGCGGTCGGTCCCCCCCGGTGAAGCGGAGACAAGACACGGCGGCCCCCGGGCGGTCTACACGCCGCCGGCCGAACTCGGGGGGCGGGGCCACGGGCCAACATGGTGCCGGTTCCCTGCCTGGGGAGAGCAGCAGCAGGCTAAGTCCATCCGTGGCGCGAAGGAGAACTCCGGAAGGGACGGCGAGGAGGGTCGGGGAGCCGAGCAGAGCCTTGGAAGATGGCCCCAGACAGTGAGTGAGGATCGGGAGGGGGCGGAGCCTGATGGAGGAGCGTGTTGCTGGAGGAAGTGGCGGAAAGGGACGGGAGAAGAGCAGCCAGCAATTAGTCAGCATGGTGGAGGAAAAGGCAAGACTGTCAGTTCACAGGCTGTCAGGTCAGCGACGCCTGTCTGACAGCAGCAGTGCTTCCAAAGTGAGGATGGCCCCACCGCTATCTCACACCACGGCCTCTGGGTCTTCGCCACCCGGGCGGCTTCACAGTCAAGAGAGTGAAGAGCGGGATGACCGGTCGGAAGGGGAGCTGTCGGAGGAAGAGGAGCCAACAGTGCCAGCAAGGGTGAACACCGCGACGGCTGTGGGGATTGTGCCTAGTCAGCCTGGTAAGTCAATTACTTCAGTATCGTTGTCTGGGGCAGTACAAGAGTTATTAGGGGGGGGTTACAGTGGGTACGTTAGCGCAAGGGGGTCGGGGGACACAGTCGGGAGGGGGCAGGCCGGAACAGCAGCTGGCGGGGTTCCCTCCTGCCAGTGCAGGGTCCGGCCACCAACTGACAGAATTCTTACAGGGACTGCGGACCTTAATGGGAAGATTTGAAGGGGGACATGGGCAGCCTCCCCAGGTGACCCCGTTGACGGCACCGGTGACTGAGTCCGGGGGGGGGAGTAATGGGGCGGGGGGGGATAGGAGTACCCCCGGCAATCTCACCTCCTGGACAATCCGGGGTTGGAGGAGTGGTAGTGGAGGCAGAAAAAGCAGGGTCCACAGAGAAGGCGGAAAGGTCCGACGTGGTTAGGTTGGCTGATGCTGCGAGGTGCGAGGTTTACGTCTGCTTCGAGGGCCCCTTGGGAGCACATCTGAAGCAGGAGGTCAGGGAGAGGATTCAAAAAGGTGAGTATGTGGAAATTTTTTCTCTGCTACCTTTGGAAAAATTTAATTTGGACAGGGTGAAACCCGATTCTTCCAAGAAGGAAGATGAAGAAAAAAGGAGGTATCGGCTGATACCGCGTACATTTGTAAACTGGCTTCAAGCGTTTGCCATCATGGCGAGCGTAATTGGGGAGAAGAGCCCCGAACATTGTTCGGCGTTATTCTGTTACATGGATGCTATTGGAGAAGCACATAGGGTATATGGGGGTACTGCTTGGCTGAGATATGACGAGCAGTTCAGACAGCGGATGGCAGTTCGCCCGTCCCTGCGTTGGGACCATAAGGATATTAGCTTATGGATGAGGCTTATGTCATCGGCGAAGGCCCCGTCTCAGCCGTTTCAAGGTGGGGCCGGGGGTGCTAATTCCTCAGGACCGCCGGCCGGAAGAAAGTGGGGTGTGTGCTGGCAGTATAATGAAGGCGCCTGTAAATTCGGGGGGACATGTAAGTTTAGACATGAATGCTCGGGGTGTGGGGGAGCTCACCCGTTGTCAAAATGTTTTAAACGAGGAAAGCGTGCCAGTGACGCTGCGCCGAAGAGGGATGACGCCGGTGAGAGTGGAAAGAATGCTCCCTTTTCTAAGTAAGTATCCGGATCGGGGAGCAGCTAGGTTTTTGGAGTCGGGTTTTACGGAGGGATTTAAGATTCCTTGCTCATTGGCGATTGTTCCCCCTATGGCACGGAATCTTAAATCGGCATTACAACATCAAGAGGTAGTTGGGAAAAAATTGCAGAAGGAAGTGGCGTTGGGTCGCATGGGAGGGCCGTTTGCCAATAAACCTTGGCCGGACTTAGTGGTATCACCTTTGGGGGTGGTGCCCAAGAAGGAACCTAACAAGTTCCGATTGATACACCACTTATCTTTCCCTAAAGGAGGTTCGGTCAATGATTTCATTGACCCGGAAGAGTGTACAGTGTCGTACACTTCATTTGATGCGGCAGTCAAGTGGGTGCGGCGCTACGGCCAAGGAGCTCTCATGGCAACAGCTGACATAGAGTCGGCTTTTTGATTGTTGCCGGTGCATCCGGAGAGCTTTCGGCTGTTGGGATGTCACTGGCAGGAACAGTTCTACGTTGACAAATGTTTGCCCATGGGTTGTTCAGTTTCCTGTGCCATGTTTGAGGCGTTTAGCTAATTTTTAGAATGGGTAGTTAGGGAAGTCGCGGGCCTAGACTCAGTGATACACTATTTGGATGATTTTCTGTGTATAGGCCCCCCCTGCCTCCGCTGTGTGTGCGATTCTGCTTTCCACGTTGCAGCACATCGCAGACAGGTTTGGAGTCCCCTTGGCGGCTGAGAAAACTGAAGGCCCCAAGACTGAACTTAGTTTTTTAGGCATAGTTATAGACTCGATAGCTATGGAGTGCCGTTTACCCAGGGAGAAGTTGGAGGACCCGCAGAGGGAAATTCGGGACATCCACGGGTTGAGGAAGGTGCAGTTGAGAGCCCTTCAGTCATTGTTGGGTAAGTTGAATTTCGCTTGTAGAATTATCCCAATGGGGAGGGTTTTTTGCCGGCGGCTGTCGGCGGCTACAGCAGGGGTAAAACGGCCAACTCATTTTATTCGGCTGACAAGGGAACATAGGGAGGATCTAAAAGTTTGGTATGAATTTTTAACTTCATACAACGGGAGGGCGGTGTGGATGTCTGGCCCGGTGAGCAATTTCGATGTGGAATTGGTTACTGACGCGGCGGGCTCCACAGGTTTTGGGGCTTACTTTCAAGGGAGATGGAGCGCGGAGCCATGGCCACAGTCGTGGGAGAGGGCGGGGTTCCTCGGCAATCTGGTATTGCTGGAATTGTTTCCAGTGGTGCTGGCATTGGAGTTGTGGGGAGAGGCATGCCGGAATTTGAAGCTGAGGATCAATTGCGACAACATGGGTGTAGTGCAGGTGGTGAATCGTATGTCAGCGTCTTCGCAGCCGGTTATTCGGCTGTTGAGACAGCTGGTGTTTAGGTGTTTGAGTCTGAATATTTTATTTATGCGGTTCACATTCCGGGTGTGGAAAATACGCTGGCTGACTCCTTGTCTCATTTCCAGTGGGACAAGTTCAGGGAGCTGGCGCCGGGTGCAGACAAGGAAGGAGTTCTTTGACCGGCTTGGATGTGGGAGCTGCCTTTGGAGTCGCCGCGGGATGGATCAGGCAGTCAGTAAGTGATTCCACTTGGACGGCTTACAGCAAGGTATGGAAGGAGTGGTCGCTGTTGGTAAGGGAGGCTGGTGTGGAGACGCTGGGGTCAGAGGGCAGGTTATTGGTGTTGTATTTAGTAGCTAGGAATATGGAAAAGGGGTGCGCAGCGTCTTCGATTGATCGGAAGTTGGCAGGTTTGTCGTTTTTGTTTAAATTAATGGGGGGTGAAGATTGGACCAGGGATTTTTGGGTTCGGCAGGCCTTAAAGGGCTATAGAAAGCAACACAAAAAACGTGATGCGAGACGGCCTGTCACTTTTGCGAACCTAATTTCAATATGTGAAATGCTGAAGTTCGTTTGTTTGTCGCAGTATGAAATCCGACTGTTCACGGCGGCGTTTTCACTGGCTTTTTATGGGGCTTTTCGGATAGGGGAATTGGTTAGCCCGTCTAAACGGGTTGGGGGGGGGTTGTTTGATCATGATGTGCGTTTGGAGAGGGGGAGGGTGTGTTTGCGTTTGCGAAAGTCCAAAACTGACCAAAAGGGAAAAGGGGTAGATGTGTACCTTTTTGAGTTACCAGGGTCAATGGTTTGCCCAGTGGAGGCGGTAAGGGCATTTAGGTTGGTCAGGTGCAAGGGGGCAGGGCCTTTCCTGAGGCATGAGGATGGGTCTTATCTGTCACGTTTTCAATTTGTAACGATTTTTCGAAGATGTCTACAAAGGGCTGGTTTAGTTGGGTATAGTTGGTTTAAGGGTAAGGTCCGGAGCAAGAGGGTGCCGCTATCTTGTGTTTTGTTTTTATTACAGATGGAAACCCTGTGCGCCTTGTCTGGATCGTAGGTCACTCCTAAGTGTGCTGGGGGGGCAGGAGAGGTGACGTGCGTCCAGACGGCAGACAGCTGGGGATTTCCAGGAGGGAGGCTTACATACGCTGGTTAGGTAGACCGGGAATGTTATGGGGTAGAGTGATGGGGGAAGTGGAGAGGTATGTGCGGTTGGATAGGCTCCCTGACGTTTTGGTGATTCATGCGGGGGGGAATGACTTGGGTGTCCGGTCGGTCAGGGATCTGATGGCAGACATCAAAGCGGATTTTATGAAGCTACGGGAAACATTACCAGGCACCCTGGTAGTTTGGTCAGACATAGTGGCCAGAACAACATGGCGTTGGGCTAGGTCAATGGCGAGCATTAACAAAACGCGCATCAGAGTCAATAAAGTGGTTGGGAGATTTGTCAGGCAGAATGGTGGTATTGTCATTCGGCACCGAGAGCTGGAAACGAATGTGGGATTATACCTTAGGAG